>NC_056728.1:1905402355-1905439855 GCF_019279795.1 Protopterus annectens
TCCGACCATTACACAAGCAAAGGCAGGTATGTTCAAAGACTAAATGGTGGGAGAGCCTGAGAATACACAAGGCGGAACAACATATGTGTAGGGCCTCTAATACTCTGGAGAGGGAAATGTTTGGAGGTGTGTCATGGCTGCGATAACAAATGGATAATGGAAGTTACGCATGTAAGTTGAACATGGGTGGGGTGGAGGAACTATGGGTATGAAATTATGGATCCAGGCATGCCAGGGTTGGATGGTCCGGTTCTAATTGGACCACCCCGTGGAGATTAGCGAGTTCATAATAGGTATATATGCATACACACATGCAGACATCAATATGTAGAAGTACATTCTCTGTAACACATGCATTCCATTTGTAGACATAAATAATAGGAATGTGCACATACAAACATTGACAGTAGATGGAATAATAGGCTGTGCAGAAGAGGGAAGGGACAAAACTGCTAGAACGCAGAGGCATGTACAGTGTCCAAAGTCAGTGCTGTGCTGACGATAATGAAATGTGAGGGCTTCCCCACACATTGGATCATTCCTGTTGTCTTCCCGCTATGGCAACGCCAAGTACTAAACTGGTCTAATTGTAAAAGAAATATGCTGAACACATACATAATTAGCCTCCCATGTGTAACATGTGCGATACCGCATAGTCATACATATTAATGAATTGTAGTGTCATGTTAACGGGAGTATGGATGTAATAAAGTATAGAGTATAATCTTGCAATAAACACATGTGTGTTCCATGTGGGGCAACCCAATAATTGCAAATAGTATTCCTTTGGTCGCTCTCATCACCAATGTTTGTGGACTAAATGTAAGGGAGGTCTGAGGATACGTGGAGTGAGTAAACTGATGGGATGGCTCTATAGGAGTAGGGTGTGGCCAGTGTGTAGTGGTGTTGATACAACACGAATCCGACAGGAGAATGGATGACAGCAGTGTTAGGGAGGCATTGGGGTATATTTGGGGAACCAGGAGCCATGGGTATATGGGTATATATGCATATGGAGCAGCACAGCAATAGTGCATTCGTTAGAGCAACCCCCTAATGAAAAGACATTCTCGTACCGAATCACACTGTGTCACATTCCAATTATCATCGGTAATCCGTACATGAACATATTGCAACATCTGTCCGCTGTATAACCTGCTAAATATAGATTACAAGATAACTGGAGTGAAGTGTCAGTGTCATAATGAATAAGGTACTAGTATGCAGGTGAAGCATATATAAACACCATGACGCATGTGTAAGTGCATATGCACGGGGTACGTATTGGTTTACAGACACACACACACACACACACACACATATTTATATATATATATATATATATATATATATATATATATATATATATATATATATATATATATATATACATACACATATATATATATATAGATATATATATAGATATATATCTATATATATATATATATGGTTGCAGACATCATCATCATCTTCTTTCGGCTGTTCCTGTTAGGGGTCGCCACGGCGGATCACCTGTTTCCATTTCTTCCTGTCCTCTGCATCTTGCTCTGTCACACCAACCACCTGCATGTCCTCTCTCACCACATCCATAAACCTTATCTTAGGCCTTCCTCTTTTCTTGTTACCTGGTAGCTTCATCCTTAGCATCTTTTTCCCAATATACTCAACATCCCTCCTCAGCACATGTCCAAACCAATGTAATCTTGCCTCTCTGGCTTTGTCTCCAAACCTTCTAACCTGGGCTGACCCTCTAATATACTTATTCCTAATCCTATCCAGCCTCATCACACCTAGTGCAAATCATAACATCTTTAACTCTGCCACATCCAGCTCAGACTCCTGCCTTTTTGTCAATGCCACTGTCTCCAACCCATATAACATAGCTGGTCTCACTACCCTCGTGTAGACCTTCCCTTTCATTCTTAAAGGTACTCGTCTGTCACAAATCACTCCTGACACTCTGCTCCACCCACTCCATCCTGCCTGTACTCTCTTCTTCACCTCTCTTCCACACTCACTGTTACTCTGAACTATTGACCCCAAGTATTTAAACTCATCCACCTTCACCACCTCTACTCCTTGCATCCTCACCATTCTTCTATCCTCCCTCTCATTCACACACATATATTCTGTCTTAGTCTTGCTGACCTTCATTCCTCTTCTTTCTAGAGCATATCTCCATCTCTCCATGGTCTCCTCCTCCTGTTCCCTACTCTCACTACAGATCACAATGTCATCTGCAAACATCATAGTCCATGGGGACTCCTGTATGATCTCGTCTGTCAACCTGTCCATCACCATTGCAAATAAGAAAGGGCTCAGAGCTGATCCTTAATGTAACCCCACCTCCACCGTAAATGTATCTATCACTCCCACCGCAGACCTCACTGCTGTCACACTACCCTCGTACATATCCTGTACCACTCTTACATACTTCTGTGACACTCCTGACTTCCTCATACAATACCAGATCTCCTCTCTAGGCACCCTGTCATATGCTTTCTCTAAGTCTACAAAAACACAATGCAACTCCTTCTGACATTCTCTGTACTTCTCCATCAACACTCTCATAGCAAACATCGCATCTGTAGTCCTCTTTCCCGGCATGAAACCATACTGATGTTCACTAATCATCACGTCCCTTCTTAACCTAGCTTCCTCTACTCTTTCCCATAACTTCATGTTTTGACTGATCAGTTTAATCCCTCTGTAGTTACTACAGCTCTGCACATCACTCTTATTCTTAAAAATAGGTACCAAAACACTTTTTCTCCATTCCTCAGGCATCCTCTCACTTTCAAACTTTTCATTAAACATTCTGGTTAAAAACTCCACTGCGGTTTTACCTAAATACCTCCATGCTTCCACAGGTATGTCATCTGGGCCAACAGCCTTTCCATTCTTCATTCTCTTCATAGCTATCCTTACTTCCTCCTTGCTAATCCATTGTACTTCATGATTCACTATCCCTACATCATCCAACCTTCTCTCCCTCTCATTCTCTTCATTCATCAACCCCTCAAAGTACTCTTTCCATCTCCTCAACACACTCTCCTCGCTTGTGAGTATGTTTCTCTCATTATCCTTTATCACCTTTACCTGCTGCACATCTTTCCTAGCTCGTTCCCTCTGTCCAGCCAATCGGTGCAGGTCCTTTTCTCCCTCCTTAGTGTCCAACCTTTCATACAACTCTTCATATGCCTTATCCTTAGCCTTCGCCACCTCTCTCTTTGCCATGCACCTCATCTCCTTATACTCCTGTCTACTTTCTTCATCTCTCTGACAATACCACTTTTTCTTTGCCAACCTCTTTGCCTGTATACTTTTCTGTACTTCCTCATTCCACCACCATGTCTCCTTGTCATCCTTCCTTTGTCCCGATGTGATACCAAGCACCTTTCTAGCCGTCTTCCTTACTAGCTCTGCTGTAGTTACCCAGCTATTTGGTAACTCTTCATTGCCACCCAGTGCCTGTCTTAACTCATCCCTGAACTCCACCTCACAATTACCCTTTTTCATTTTCCACCATTTGATCCTTGGTGCTGCCCTCACACTCCTCCTCTTCTTCTTCTTCATGATCACCAATGTCATCCTACAAACCTCTATCCTATGCTACCTAACTACACTTTCTCCAGTCACCACTTTACAGTCTCCAATCTCCTTCAAACTGGCCCTCCTACATAAGATATAATCCACCTGTGTGCGTCTTCCTCCACTCTTGTATGTCACCCTATGCTCCTCCCTCTTGTTAAAATACGTATTCACCACAGCCATGTCCATCCATGTCCATATGGTTGTAGACATATGTGTGTGTGTGTGTGTGTGTGTAGATATACAGAGATATACAGCTATGATAGGAAGCAGCACACAGGAATGACATATGTTCACAGGCTATGCCAATGGAAGTGAGGAACCCAGGCAAGAAACATGACACACGCAGCATGCCCTTCCACCCCCCCACAGCTGGACATGGGAAACATACACGCAATCAATGTAAAGTGTCCACTGCTCCCCAGACCACAGGCAGGATACAACCAGGGGGTACACAGTGCACCCATGGCTTCTAATCATGGAACACAGACCGGAGTGTCCATTGAGGGACACCCCAAAAATTGCCCAAACCAAAAGAAGGTGATAGACTGGCCATTTTGTCCACAGTGTATACAGACTCAGAATACAAGGGTGGGTAACCCTGATGACCCATGGGCTGAGACAATTGTATGAAATGGGTCCCGTGAAGTGGAAAGTGGGCAGCGTGTAGTGGTGTGTCCAGAACAGACCAGGTCCCAGAGTAAGGATGGGTGCTGTTGAGGAGGCTAGGGTGGGGGAACTATGGGTAGCTACTTATGGGTCTAGGTGTGCAGGTGTTGGCTGATGTTGGCCAATATGGACAGCCCTAGGGATGCCAGCGAATGTGCTCATTGGGCAGAGACGTCACCCAACGAGCAGCCACACTCACTGCGTGACCCACTAAAGCAAAGTGTAATCTATATGGCAAGGAATGGAATAACCAGATGTAGACGTATATATGTAGAGCTATGTGTGTGTATATCTACCCATAGCGACATAGAGATATACCTCTCCCTCACCGTAGTATGAATGTATACATACAGAGAAAAAATACAGATACATACCCACATATAAGTATATACATATGCAGACAACCATAGACCCATATGTCATTAGATTTTATATATATATATATATATATATATATATATATATATATATATATATATATATATATATATATATATATATATATATATATATACAGCAAGATATAAATATATATGTATGCATACATATGCACATATTCCGCTGCCTACCTTAGAAACATGATAGAATAATAGGTATGTGGTAGCATGACTTGGCTGACAGATGTGGGTCCCAAAACCCAATTACTTGTCTGTATTGAAGAGTCTCAGTTCCCATGTATTAGCCAGATGAGTGCAGATTGTAAGAGGAACACAAAAATAATATGAATAAAACACTGGACAGGCTGCCGATTCCGTACAGTCAAATGGCATGCCGTCACCTAATGGGCAGCCATTCCCGATTCTGTAGGCATGTAATCTGATGTAATAGGCTTCACAAGGTAATATTCTGGTCCTCGCTCCCACCCAGGGGTGTGAGTGTCAGATGCAAGCACCAATGTTGGCGCATTTGCAAGTGTGGGAGCGAGCGGGTATAAGCCTGTTTGGCTACCAGTATGCGAGTATTACACTGGTAAAGCAATATAGAGGCTAACCGAGTATAAGAAGCTGTAACCAGAGGTTAGCATTGCTTAACACTGCACAAACCCATGCACACCCGCTCACAACTGCTTTAATGTGCCTTAATCCCTCCGTATCCAATGGCCTTGTTCTGCCCTGCAACAAAATAAACAGCCTTTGCAAGGCTCGGAACCAGGACCCTGCACACACAGCTAATGTGATTTAGCAATGCGCCATGGCAGATATACAGACATCGGACATTACCACAAACATATCATAAAACGCAGTCATTCAACAGTATAGGAATGCATTCCATCATGTAGATGTATGTGTGAGTGTTTATTTCAAGCATAAAGGTACACACATATATAGAGATATATCAGGAACATACCATGTGGCAACAAAGCATTATAAATGAATGAAAAGGGAAACACCAGCAGTGCCTGTATTATGTAGTGGTGTTGTCCTATGAAATATCAAGACTTCCTCAGACAGGCATGTGTCATTCATACACGTAAACAGTTGTACATTGGCCGTATACATCACTCTGTGCATGTAATGTACATTAACACAACAGCACCTGTCCATTCATTATGTGAGAACAGTACTCTTGCAGGGTGCTGTGTGCAACATCATCATCATGATAAAGGTAACCATAGAGGGACTGGTAGTGTGTGTACAATGGGGTTGTCTGCATCACATGTACCTGGACCATTTAGGATTGATGTGCATACCATGATCGTGCGCCTGAGGGACAGGGGTGAGGATAACAAGAGTATGTTGTGATGCATATTGCAAGGCTTACATGTGTCTAGTGGGCACGTGTGAGAAATAGACAGCTATGTATAGGGCAGATGTTGTCCTAAGAACCGATTGGCCTTTGTTTCTGTAGGGTGAGAGTGGGATGCGGGGGAAGGAGAGAAGGTATGCCCATGGAGGATAGGTAGGGTAGGATCACAGACAAGACAGCATACAGGGTTGGTATATGACACATGTGGGGGGATATACCTCAGATGGGGGATGGGTGTTCGGCATTCACAAGCCCATGGGAACAGTGGGATGGAGGTCCCCAGCTATGGGCAGCCACCACTGCACCAAAACAGCTGCAAAGGATGCAGTGCTTGGGGCTGTCCAGGAGGGGCAGCCTTGCCCTGTAAATGTGACACTCCACCCCTGAGCTTGCATATCTGGCTTCGGAAACCCTTAGTGAGCCCCAAACGCACCACGTCCGGGACCGCACGACAGCAGACATGTTTCTGTCTGGCCCTGCTCCTATGGGAGGACATGCCCCATCCTCAGTGGTGGTACCACCAGAAGGTGGTGCAGAGCCAACAGTGGTTGAGGTCCAGGGCTGGGCCCCAGATGTGCTGGTGCCCGGTACCATGGTCAGCTGAAGTGGGACAGGAGGTTCTGCCGGGACCTCCCAACCCATACAGCCTATGGTGTTGCACTTTAAACTCAGATGTGGCTTAGTAATAGACAACAGCATTCAGGATTACCTACAACAGTGTACATAGATATCACCATCAACCCAACACAACAGATGGTATACATTTGCAGAGGGAGCACAACACATTCATATATACTGCATGACATCTGTTCAATGTGTACTAGACGTGTGACTGCAGCTATGAACAGTTGCCCATTATTGGCTTGTCACTGGGAACCCCAGACAGTGTTTGTCATACCACTGTTTCATGTGACATATGTCCAGTTAGGGATGCGATGGGAGTAACACATCCCTATCACCATGTACTCTCTACAATCCTCACACTATGCTCCTGCTGTGCACAGATGTATGCTCAGTGTGTAACACAGGAAACAAATGGTTCCACACACTGACCAGTCCACAGATGGCCCTACGGATGGGGGTCCCTAATGAATAGAGCACTGTCATGTCTGTTTTAAAACATGCAAAATAGCCATTACCACACACATGTTAAACAGGCAGTAGTCTCAATGCAGCATAGCTACCCTTACATGCAGTAGTCATGTCTAGCACATCACTCACCTATCCTTAGACTATTTCCCACTGAGTATGATGTTTGAGGAACATCCAGATATCATATGTGATGCCGTTTCAAAACACCGCATCCAGGTACCACTCAGAGCGACTGTCATGACCAAGCACCAACATGATGTTCCTAGATAATGTACTGTGTTTATCATGTGAATGGCTATGGGAACACCATCACAGCTGTTCCACATGCAATCAGCTAGAGAAGGACTGCAATAGGTGTACAGGCCATCACCTGATCATGTCCATCACTTACAATACACATGCTGCTGCTGAGCAAGTATACACCTCCACATCCACCAGAGATTGTGTGGGAGGGACAGACAAAGTACACCCGAGAAGGGCTTGGAGACTAAACCCTACGCATCGTCTGCCACACATCTACCAGTACAGGTGCAAACCCCTGACTGACTAGTCATTACTATTACATGTGTATGAAGTTGCTACATGTGCCACAAAGTCGACATGTTGCTGTGCTGTAAGAGCATATATGTGTGTAGGTGAGAGACATCTGCAATAGAGATGTAGTAGACATACATTAGGTGTAGCACACATGTCTGTCCATGTGAACAGATGCCATTGTCACCATAACCACACTCTCTAATGGACTTGCATTGCCACTCTTTGCCAGGGCCACAAATACACACCCTAACTGCTTAGTTCACCACACTGCAGTAATGCACAGGACTACATGCACCACAGGGGATATCTGGAGGTTCTATGGGCTAGGGCATGTGAAAGTGTTTGACATCTGTTGGTATGCCAACGAGAGTTATACTGGGAGTGACTGTGGTTGGCAGCATCATAACGCACACTCAGACACAAGGTTCCAGTACTGGCATGCATGCATGCATTGCTTCGTGGGTGTGTAGTGGTTGGCTGTGCAAGATGGCTGTACAAGGCTGGGTGAGGGGTAATCTTTGGCATTGTGCCACCTGACAATGGTGTGCAGTGTGGTACAGGGGTGTAGTGTCTGCAATGTCCCACACAGATGGGTACTGCATGATCTGCCCTGACATCCTGGTTACCATTGTGTATGGCCATAGCTTTGCAATGCATGCCATGTCTGTGTTTGATAATCCTTCACATGGACATTGCCTAGGATGTGCATGTCCCACAATACTGTACAGTGACATGTACAGGTGTACCTTGTTTGGCAGGCACATGTTGTGTACAAAGACTGTTATCTCTGGATATGCCAATACTGGCCTGGTGTGGCGAAACCTGCTTATAGTCAGCAGGTCGACCCTGCACCTGCATTGATAGCATGATATAGGTATTCCCTGGTGTCAGTGGCATTGGTCCATACAGGGCACATGTGTGTAAGGCATTGTATGGCCTCTGTGGATCACATTTGATGGCACCACATATGTTGCAGGCATCCAGTGGGGAACATAGTGAAGGCACATTGTCCGCAATTATGTGCCTATTGTACTGCTGTACAGGGTGCCATGTCCTTTGAAGCCCACTGCAATCACACCATGCCTACTATCTGTCATCAATGTGCTTGGTACTAGCAACATAGCGGGATATCCTAGGCAAGTGTGTTTGTGTATGACACGGGTGCAGGGCATATACCGGGTGCTAGTAGGGTTGCATACTTTGTTCACCAGGCCTTTTGCCAGATGTAGGGATATGGCTTGCAAACACAGTCCTGTGGCTGACTGACATCTGTACTCCTCGTAAGGAAGCCAATGTGTCATAAGATGGACACCATATAGGAAAACTACAAAATCCACTCTTCAACATGTCCAGTGGTTAGACACTCACAGCCACCTCCACACAGGCTCTAACAGCCAAACACACACACATTTGCCAAGTTTTGTATTTGAACCCCTACCTACCATATCACACTGCAGCAATACGCATTTAGGACACACGCTACGGCTAATACTGGGTTATAGCACTCCTAGAGGTGTATTTCTGTGTGAGTGACATCATCAGCCTTGCCAAAGTTGGGTGTTAGAATTGTAGGGAGTGTAAGCAGTCTAAAAGCATTATTTTGTCCTCAGGCAGATGGAGACACACACATAGTTAGCAAGTCTGAGATTAGAACACCAACCTAACTACTTTATCACACTACAGCATTACGCAGTTACAGAATGTGCTACAGAGATTACTGGGTTACAGCTCTCCCAGAGGTGTAGCTCTAGGTGGGTGACATCATCATCCTTGCTAAAATTTGGTATAGGAAATGTATGGAGTGTGAGTAGACTAAAAGTATTGTTATGATCTAACTACTTTATCATACTACAGCATTGCGCAGTTACAGAGCGCACTACCAAGATTACTGGGTGACAGCACTCCTAGAGGTGTATTTCTAGGTGGGTGACTTCATCAGACTTGCCAAAGTTGCGTATAGGAATTGTATGGAGTGTGAGCAGTCTAAAAGCCTTATTCTGTCCTCAGGCAGATGGAGACACACACACACATGCCAGTGTTGGGATCAGAACACTTGCCTATCTACAGATCACTTTTACAATACTACATAGTTATGACTCATGCCACAGAGACTACACATTTCAAGGCTGTCATTATGACCTTCTAGGAATGTGGACATCAACAGGGATGCTGGCAGTTAAGATGTACATACCTGTGAACCTGTGTGTTTAAAGTAGGAATCCATCCTGAACTGGAGTATGCCCATCGGTAGAATGGACGACTGCTATCACTATACAGGGTTACAATGGCCATGCCCATACACATAGAGGCACCTAACTGACACAAGGTGTCACTGGGCATGCTCACACACATAGTAGCTCAGGGCTGTTCAGAACGCACTAGGTCTCCATCTACACAAGGTTATACTGGGCATTCTCATACACTTAGTAGTGCAGGGCTGTTTGGGATGCACTCTGATTCTAAACACGGAAGTCCACAGTGGCCATGCTATTACAGTTAGATGTAAAGAACACATTGTAATGGACTCCGGTGTTAGTAGTTGTTATTGTTAGCAGGAACACTGCACGACATATATCTGACACCGGTCATCTACACAACATCTGCTGCTGTCCATCACCTTAGATGTACCATCCTATACCAAGCACAATACTACCACTCACAGTGATGTCTTGCTAGGAGTGACAACTGCTTGACCAACACAATGAGCCAATGTCCTGCTGTAATTATGAGGTTGTCCAGTGTTTGTCATTCTGGGATGACATGACTCAAAGTAGACAGGCCTTTGTCACATATCACATGCATCCATGATTCAAGGGAGTGGTGGATAATACCTAGGTCACATTCACCCATATAGTGCCATTCCAAGTCAAATGTTCTAAACACAGGATAACACCCTGACACCTAGAGGACAACTGCATTGTATGCTTATGCTAACCAGTGCTAGATGTGTAGGGTTCCTGATCACAGCTGCTCACTGTAGATCCAACAATGGGGAATACTGACATCTGTGCAGTCAGGAACACCTGGCTGAAGGCTCTGCAGTGCACAATAGCACTACCACCATATACCTCAGAACCCGACATGTGGGCCATAACACAGGTACTAACAGCTCCAGGTGGTGGTACTCCCACATACATAAAGGCCACTCACATGTTCTGACCAGTACTCCCACAAAAGGCATCACAGATGAGTCAGGTGCAGGTCACAGTGTCAAAAGCTGCATTCTAGGATGTAACCCTCAGACACCACCATGCCCTCGGACCACCAACACACATCCATACATGTGGTAGGACATATAATAATACAACACCATGTGACCTTTGACCAGTGAACTGTACATAGCTCTACATTCCCTGTGCAGAGTACTCATGTACTGACACAGTTGCATCATGTGTTATGCAATGCAATGATACCACTGTTTGTAACCAGGTCAGCTGTACACATACCAGGGGCCCTCTGTTATTTACAGCATTAACAGATGACTGTTGCTGTACACCAGTAAACACCCTCATGTTTGGATATGACATACATGTACCTGCGCTGGATATGCACATACCACACACATGCAACATATATGTAAATAGCATAGCTGTTGTTGTCCTTTGTGCAGACAGGTGGCTACAGCCATTACACGCATGCACATGGAAGGTAGGTCCATGGCTGCTGAATGCTAACAGTACATAAGGTGTGATATCAATGTTGACAGAGGTAACATTCCCTCTGTACTGGTCACCCATGACACCTATCATATCATACAATAGCCCATGTGTCATGTATGTCATCACACATGTCCACGAAATGCAATGACTACAAACATGCCCAAATGACAGGAATGTAGGACCTACACACATGTACATGTAGTGGTGTGCATTCAGATAACATGTGTGTGCAGTTGCTGATGTTTGCACGTGATGTGTCTTAGTACATGCAGCCTCAACACTGCCAACTGTATATGGTTATATGCTGAAAGTACGGTAAGATGTACTTCAGGTATGGACAGATGTGTGGACATAACTAAGTGGTGGGGCATCTTTGCAGATGGATGTTTGCTGAGGACAGCTCACAGGTTTGTCATAAGCAGTCCTACAATAACCTGTGTAACCACTAAACTATGGTTTTGTTAATTGAAGGGGGACACACACAACTTAGCGATCAGGGTGACACCGAAGGTAAATCACTTGACACCTGTAACAGTTAAGACCTCCCATGTGCATATATCAGCACAGTTTCCAAAGAAAGCATCAGTACACTTTGTAATGTGTGCAATACTGCTCTACGTCTGTCATATGTATCATGAGATAGGCAGGTGTTTGATTCACAGTACTGGCATGTGTGGTTGTGTGTGTGTCCATATATGCCATGTATGGTGGGGGATACATCTCAGTTGTTACTCACTCTCCTGTACAATGTTGTAGACATCTGTACAGACTGCAATGTAGAAAGCAGGACATAGGCAGGGGTGTGTATCTTACACATGTGAGGTATCTGTATGTGCGTGACATAGGTGTATTCAATAGTGAATGCCACAGTGTGTGTGTGTGTGTGTGTGTGTGTGTGTGTGTGTGTGTGTGTGTGTGTGTATGTATGTATATATGGCTCTCTGGTCCCTGGAGTGAGGATGTCTGTTACGATAGTGAACTGATAAGACCCCTCCCCCCATCCAGGAGATGCAATCTACTGTCCCTGTTCATGTCCTCGATCTTAGGCCATACTGACTACCTGTACATGTATAATCTCTGTGGTGCATCATGTAAGTGCACAGTACTGTAATAATGACTTGCACATAGGCAGGAGTCCTCACCTCAACACTAGCAACTGTGTGTGTGTGTGTGTGTGTGTGTGTGTGTGTGTGTGTGTTTCTGTGTGTTACTGTGTCGGTGAATCCGTGAGTGTGTGGGTGTGTTACTGTGCCTCTGAATGCATGTGTGTGAATACCTGAGTCTGTAGGTGTAGTTGTGTGTTCGCATCCTGTCATGGGAACATGTATTATTGCTTCCCAATGAGGCATCACACTTTCCACTGGCCTCTACCCTTGTCATCAGCTAGACCGCTCTCTTACCTCCTCACTCCATGTAACTGTACCTGTGATGTCACCCAGTATGGACGCCACGTCTCTAGCCACAGTAGCTTAATACACAGCTATCATGCTCTTGGATCAGTAGATCAGTAGACGTGTTTGGAACATGGGACTTTCTAACAGTGATGTGGAAGCTACACAATGTGCATGCTGGTATTTTCATACATACCTTTGAGTAGTCCACATTTACATATGGGACACTAACTGCAAACACTGACATCCACCGGCACATGCAATTAAACTTGAAGGAGGAAGGCAGAACATCAAGACCAACATGCAGTTACTGTTGTTAGACATGACACATAGTGTTAACGGTACAAAATGCATTCTAAACCTGTACTACATGGTATGTCTGCTGCCTGTCAATAGTACACAATGATTGTAATCTACACTTATCTTCCTAGTCTGCTCACCCTGTGCATCAGACCATATGAGCATGTCCCTGCACCGATGGTGTGGATGACAGGGATGCGGCACAGGCATTATCATATGTACAAGGTGATAATGTTTGCCAGAGGCCTAGGCTGCACCATTGGATGACATTATGTGTGTGGGTTAGGGCCTTTGATCTCTTTGGGCATGTGTGGATGTTATGCATGTGTGTGTTGCGGTGCTCTAAATATGTTTCCGGTGTGTGCATGTATGTATGCACACAGTTCTGGCATGTGTCTGGCCTACACTGGGGTATTATTGACAGCTGCGGACTGTACAGGCCAGGTTTTACAGTTCGCGGTGTCTGGCCATGGCCACGTGACCTGTGCCTGCCAGGGGTTGCATGGGCACTACCAGGCTGAGGTGAAGATTGGGTACTGTCTGATAACACATGTCCACTGGAACCGTGTCCCTGTTGGGACCATTGAGGGCCACGTGCATGTGGCCTGCTCTGTCCTGGTGTGGACAGCAAAGCACCAGCTGCACTGCTGCTGCTAGCGCCACTATGGGAGCGGGCATGTGAGGTAGCTCATTCATGTAGACCTGCAACAGGTGATGTAGCTGGCCTATGTCCATGTGCCCGACTCCTCACTCCTACCAGATGTTCCAGCACAGACATCTCATGCTCGCAGATTATCATGCCACGGTCAAGGACTCCAACTATGTCACCCAGTTGTCTATCCAAAACTTCAGCGAGCTGCTTTTGAGCATTTCCCATTGCCTGGATGTTGTTGTTTAAAGAATGGGCAGCAAACCTCTGAAGCCTCTGACCTTCTCTGTTGTGCTGTTCAGCATGTGTCTGTGCTTCCATTACAGCCTGAAACATGCATCTGGTGACACCAGCTGCTGCGCTCTGTCTTGCAGGGGCATGTTGGCCAGAGGTCCTCCTACGAGCAGAACTAGCCACATGCCTGTGTGGGGCATCACCAGTCAGTTGGCTGACACCATGGTGTGCAGGCACACCTTCCATAGCCTCCACACTTTCCTGTTCCAAGCTACCACACACCAACTGTCCTTCCTCTATGGCCACTGGTGGTGGGGTATGTGTTGGCATGAGAACTGTGTGTGAGAATGAGGGGGATATTGGTGGAATGGCAACCAATGACACAGATTCAGCCTCTGACAACCCTGCCTGTGCCTCAATCATACGTTCATCATCACTGCTAGAGTCTGTGGGGACACTAACATCAGATGGATCACAGGAGGGGAACACACCTACATCAACACCTGTGAGGGGCAGACAAGAACTGTACATTGCAATCTATACTATAGACACACACACACACACACACACACACACACACACACACACACACACACACACACACGCGCACACACACACACACACACACACACATGCGCGCGCGCGCGCGCGTGCGCACAGACACACACACAGACACGCTATGGCACCTAACATGCATGTGATATGACAGAAGGCATGCGACATGCATGTGATACGGCAGATGGTATGCAGCTCAGACAATAATAGTGGTAGTTATCATACATCCCTGGGTTGCACACAACAGCATGCTTGTGTCATAGCAGAAGGCATGCACATTACACAATCATAGTAGTAGTTAGCATACATCCCTGTGTTACACCATGTAGACCAGCACAGGTTAACAGTACACCTGCCTGATGTGTGGCATATGACCTTGACAATCACATGTATGATATGTGATCTGCTGATGTGTGCAGTGACATGCATACATGTTTAACACAATGGTGTCCTGTCAAATATACAGTGGAGTAATGGTGTCCCAATGCAGGGATGTGTTATACTAACATGGACCTTCCACTGACGCAGTGTTGTCTGTCCCCCATACAGATATACTGCACGTTTAGCTGATGTGCATGGCCATTGCAGGGAATCATGTGACATCTCTATTGCTATACAGTGTGAGTTACAGACACAGTTCATAGCCATGACTGTGTTCAGATACAATACATATGTATTGTGGAATGTGACCCACGTCACTGAGGTGTATACACACTAAACCATGATGTGGAATGTGTGACACAGGTCACTGAAGGGTATACAGATGACACTCCTGCACATCTGCAACCATATTGCTGCTGCCTGGCAACTATGGCCAGACATGGCAAACTCGTCAGTACACCATGTCCCACATGACATCTGTGTATCACACACACACACACACACACACACACACACACACACACACACACACACACACACACACGCACACACACGAGGAGAAAGAATGACAGTGATGTCCGACACCAGTAAGGGGAATGTACTGTATTTGTGGGCTGATGTGATTGTCTGTGTATGTATGTGGATACTGTACAGGTAACTGCTGTCATGTCGTGAAACACTCAAGATGTTCAACACATCTTATGTGGTGGATTGATGTCACGCCTACCCAAGATATGCACAGGCCTGTAGGATGTCTAGTGTTCCACATCTGCAATATAACTATTACACAAAGGCCATAGTTGGACCATGTGGAGTCAATGTACAACAGGGTGTACACACAAGCACATCATGTCTACTGTGTGTTGCTTCATGTCTCTGGCCATCCTCCATGGCCATGTGTGAACATGTGTTGGCCAAATGGTTGTGATGGGCGTCTATTTCACATGTGTGTGTTGTCCCATATGACATACACCCATAGATGTCATATACTCCACTGACCACAGGGTTATGCAGACAAAGGGTGGTATGTTTGGTATGTGGGATATGTTTTTCAGAATAGTTAGGCAGTGTTGCAGCCAGCCCACTAGATGTCATGGACATGTCAGATAGCACATAACATTGTGTGACATTCATAGCAGGGGTATAATCCACACCGGTGATTCCTGTGGACTGGCCAAACTCCAGCTCACTGTGTAGTACTGTTTGTATTCCCAACATGTGTAATTCTGATCTATAGTACATGACCCTACAGTGAACAACACTTCCACCATTGTATGCACAGCTGTCCACACATCTGGAAATTACAGTTTGTGAGGTTTTATGTCGGTGTTTCACATAGTTTGCAAGTATTGCACATGGGTAGTAATTGTGCTGCATTGCAGGTCTGACCTGTATATTGTGACAGGACCATACATTATGTGTACATATGGTAAATGGCTACATGGCGGATAGATCTCTGCATTAACATGCCTGAGAAATAATAACAGTCTCACCTGCAATGGGCTGCTGTCGCAGCGGAACGCCAGAGGTACCTAAATAGGAGTGACACAGCAGTATGATCATTATCCACACCTGTATGACAGCTACAGGGTGCAATGTGCATGTTAACACATATGCCAGTACAATAGACTATACTATGGAGTATGCACATGCGTGCATACAACAGAGTAGCATACTATAGTATGCAGCATGTGTGTATACATGGCTTGCATTAAATGGTACATTACATATTGTACAGTGACACATGTAACTATATGGAATATAGTTGTTATCTGTGCAGTAGTGACTTACCAGGCAAACTCCAGGCTCGATGGTTGAGAGACACCCACCTCTACGATATCAGCTAAGGCTTGTGGATGTTGTTCTGCAGGTGTCCCCAGGTTGGTCAGTAGCTCCTCGGTACATGTGAGTGGGGGCTGAGTTGGTGGCCCACCACTTGTTGCACCTTGTTCCCTGGTGATTGCATTTGCATGCTGTTTCACCCATCTAATTAGGTCTGCACAGTGTCTGTACACCTGCTGGAGTGAGCAGTTGTGGCCACCCACATCATTAACCCTCCTGCGAAGTTGCTGCCACAGTGCATTATGCTGCTGTGCATCCTATGGCACATGACTGAACAGTACATGATGATTATCAAGTAGGTATGGGATGAGGACCTCATCCTCCAAACAGGTATAAGGTAACAACCTTGCACGCAGCATACCTGAAAGACATAATGATGGGGACAGGTCACAGTAACTCACAGAGACGTACAGAACTACAGCTGAACATACATGTATCACATTTATTATGAATAAATAGTTGTCTTTGCAAATCTACATGACACTGACACCACTGACATGTTTGTGTCACACACATTTGACACTCAATGGTGATTGGATATTATCACCATATATGTGTGTGTCACCTGAATACATTGCTCATACTCCATGTGGATGATGTCTTGATGTGGGCATGTCTGTTTGCCTGTACTGATGTTCTTACCTATCAGCACATGCCTGGATGTGTCCACATTAATGTAGTCGATCTTGATGCTGTGTATATGGCACATATAAAGACTTACACTGCCTTAACGGACATGACCTGTGATCCTGCAGACTTGCTCATGGAAGGTTTTACATGTATGTGTTTTGCCATATACATCTACACGGCACTGTACAGCAGTTCAACATCCTGCCATGTATCACCTGTGTTGCATATGTGATACACATAGGACACTGGCTAGCCTGATGGTATTTGCAGGGTTGGATATCAACTATAGCATGTACAGTCAAAGACAACTAGTAGACTATATGCCCTGGGCCATGTATGAGCCTAGGATGAAAAGTTACCTAGCTTTAACTAACAGGCGGGTTTCTGGGGCCAGGTCAAGCAGTGCCACATAACTGATCCACAGGGTTAATGATATATTTACCATGCGGTTATCACACCATGTCTGAAAGAGGGGCAATGTGCAGCTTTGCTGCAGAGGGATGCATAGTATGGCAGGAGTATGTAAAGTGTATGAAACAAGGATCTGTCCAGCATGTGGTGATCCTTGTACTAGGAAGGTGGATGTCCATGAAGTATGTGTTTGAGATCAGGATGTGTATGTGTAGCATGCCCAACATTACTGGATTGGACATGGCTTTATTCAGGGTAGGCATCATGCTACATAGTGGAGATGGGGATTGGGAAGGCTGGTGTAGGCCATCTGAACATGGCCAATACCCCTTAAAGGAAATATGTGATCTGATATGGGTCACTTGAGTGTTGAGTATGGCTGAAAATGATCTCTATATTCATGGATGGCACCCTGTTATGATTAGGGTTGCCACTTATGACTACCTGATAGGTGTGGTGACATAACTATCACAGGAAAGACAACTGCCCAGCTGCATCCCTTACACACAGTGTCCATTATGTTGACCGCAGCCTAGGTGGTAGTTCATGGGTACAGGGTTATTATCATAGGAGTGACAATGCAACATGTAGCTGTCAGATTGTGGCAATATGTCACACACCTCACCCACAAAGCCTCTTTTGTATGTTGTCCGCAATACTCATTGAGTCAGCAATTGCTCCTAGGTCATAGTCATTTGCATACTTCAATAGGCAGATGCCTGCTGTTAGTCTATGTGGTATAGACTACAATGAGGGGGAGTACAATGAATTAACCCTGTCTTACTGTAGCTGGGACTGGTGTGATGTGCATGTATTATTCAGACAACTCATGTAGTGTTGGTTCTGCCAGCAGTCCAGTTGCAAAACACTCCTGTGACATAGGAATATACATCTAGTATACTGAGTGTAGGTAGAACACAGTATGGGTGATGATGTCCTATGACCTGGCAAGGTTATGATATGCTGTGTGAAATCAACCTTACTGTCATCTACATCTGTACTGCTGACATCAAATAAGTTGATCAAGGTTCATGACCTTTCAGACCAGACTCAGCAGGGTAGTAGTGCAGTACTTCCCATTATCAGTGGTGTCTACCCCTTTGTGGGTTGTGATAACTGTTAGTGCACACCATTCAATGTGTGCACAGCCTGACATGAAGCTATGTTTTACATGATGTGTATGTGGAGAGCAAATTGTTTTGCCATATGTGTATGATACAACCTGGGATGTGAACAGGTCCCATGCAGCTTGAGTTCAGCTTGTACCTGCATAGTTGTGGTTACAGGGGCTCTGTAATGTACATAGATATATGATTGTGTACCTGTTGGGGGAGCAGTGTGTTTATGTTTTCCAACACCCTATCTGGATTGCTTATTCATGCTCAGCACTTGTCCAGAACTTGTATGCACTAAATAAGCTACTAATTATTATAGCACTCAGTCTTCCTCATTACCTAAAGGTAAACAGTTTTTGTACTTACTTTTCTCACTTGCTTAGAGAAAAACAGCTTGTGTACTCACTTTCCTCACTTATATAGAAGAAAATAGTTTTTTATTCAGGCATGTCCAAGGGTCAGCTCATAGTGTTCTCTCCTGTCTATCTGATGAATCTGGGCATCTTGAGGCAATGTAGAAATTGCTTCATGTACACAGACATCCCTCATCTTTCTACCACCTAACACTACAACCTGTGAGAGATGCACTTATCTATCCAAAGTGGAGGTTAAGCTCTCTCCAACCAAGACTGAACTTGACAGTCATGTGGAGAAGGTAAACATTTGCACCACACCACACTTCACATAGTCTCACTAAATCTACACCACCAAAATCCACACATAGTAACACAAAACATTCACAGAGGTTCTCAATAATAATCTAAGCAACAGAGACCTCCAAAGCAGAAACTCATGCAGCCTCCATCCCCCAGCACAACCCAAATGACACATAGCCCACAGACTCAGTGTGCCACTCAACCACAGCCAATAAGGCAAAACAACATACCCAACACACTAGTCATAGGTGACTCTATAGTCAGGCACACTGATGTCCCACTCACCAGGCTAAACAAGGAGAAGGTTACTGTCAGCTGTCTGTCGGGTACCAGGATCCACCACATAACTCATGCACTCAGGTCACTCCACAACAAGTACAAATATGACTCTGTCATTGTCCATGTTGGTGTGAATGACCTGAGACCCTGGACTTCATAAAAAAAGACATGGAAGAGCTCTCCGATCTTGTAGCCTAGGCAGGTATGACCCTAGCCCTGAGTAGCATTCTGCCATCACCCAGAATGATACCACAGTACAAAGACAAAATGATTGACTTCAACAATTGGCTAAGCTTCTGGTGTCATTCTAAGGGGATCCAGTATCTGTCTGCTTGGGATGACATGGTCAACAGACCACGATGCTTTGCCACAGATGGCCTGCACCTGTTGCCCTTGGGATTCCGGATACTGGCTAAGGCTCTTGCTGCCCCATATAGTGCCTTTTTAGGCAAGGTTCAAATAACAAATTCACCACCATAACAGGAACAGGTAAGCAAAAACTGAGGGTAATGCTACTCAATGCTAGAAGTCTAAATCTCAAAATGCACTCAGTCGAGGCACCCCTTAAAATGGAGAACATTGATACCTGTGCAGTGACTGAGACCTGGTTCAAGGATCCAGAGAGCACCACTGCACTACCAGGCTATAACTCATACCATACTTTTCGGCCATATAACCTGGACCTAAACACCAAAGGCGGAGGTGTGTCCATATTCATTAAGGATATCCACACCTCCAGGCTAGTTGCTCAGCACAATGCATCCCAGGTTATCCAAGTGCAACTAACTCTGTGGGCAAAACTTCAATTCAAATTGTAGCTTGCTACAGATCCCCCACCATGCCCCAGGATTCCCACACCTCTTTTCTTGATGTACTGGAAAATATTAGGGTTCAACCAAACATCCTAATAATGGGCAACTTCAACTACCTCACCATTAACTGGGAAAACTACTCGTGTACCAACTCATTAGCTCAACGCTTTCTGGAATTCATAAACTCCAATGGCCTGGATCAACTTATCCACACGCCCACGAGGGGCAACAATATCCTAGACCTAGTCATTACCAACATGAGTGACCGGTGTTCCACACCTGAAGTTAACTCCTCATTGGTCCGATCTGACCATAAGCTAATCACCCTTGATATCCACATCCTGCCCCCACCCCTCATTAAGGAAACCACAGTAAAATATTTCTCCAAAGCGAACTTCATGCTTCTTAAGACAGAAGTGGTGAACTTCATGACACCCATGCAGATGCACAATAAAGTTACAACTGCTTAATCCTACACAAATGCACTCTATAAGCACTTACACGAGTGCATGGATTGTGCTATCCCAAACAGAACCAAGACACTATCCTCCAAAAAAAGGAAGCTAAGCTGGTGGTCCCCTGCCATAAACAAACCATACAAAAGAAGGAAGATACTGTTGCAAAAGAGAGTAAAATCCTATGAGTGGAGGAGCTCCCTGGTCAGCCTCAGTAAGAAGATGAGATCCCTTATAAGATCATCCAAAGCTAGCTAGAAAAACAAAATCACCAATAATTCCAAGGACAACCACAAAGCCTTCTATAGCTATGTCAAGAATCTCAATGGCAACACCTAGATCTGCTCTGAGTTACATCACAAAGGCACAAAAATTACAGAACCAACTGATATTGCCAATATCCTGGTAGACAGGTTCAGTGCTAACTTTACCCTCCTCTCACCCCCTAAAGGGCCCATATCTATACGGGAAGAATGCAGAGTTCATGTAATCACAACTACATAGGTAAAAGCAGCACTCTCTAAAGCCAAAAACACAGCATCCACGGGACTGGACAACATCCCAGGCTGCGTTTTACATGAACTTCAGAACTAATTAGCTCCCCACTTAAGCACCATGTTCAATAATAGCCTTGCAACAGGCTTTGTGCCCAATGAATGGCACACAGCAACAATTATCCCACTCCACAAATGTGGCGCCACAACAGACCACAGGAACTATTGCCCTTTAAGCTTGACTAGCCTGGTCTGCAAGGCTATGAAGCACATCATCATGGATCTCATTCACAGAGACATTGGGTACCTCCAAACCTTTGACCCCACCCAGTTTGGCTTTGTTAAGGGCAGACCATGCCTCCTAAACCTAGTGGACTTCTTTGAGACAATTACCAAGGCATTAGATGAGGGTAAGGAGGTCCACACAGCCTACCTTGACCTCTCGAAAGCTTTCAACACCATTCCCCATACTGGTATTATCGACATACCCATCCACCTGAACATTAACACCTACCTCACAAGATGATTTGCAAAGTGGCTCATGGGCAGAACCCACACAGTGAGAGTTGCAGACCCTAGGTCCAACTGTAAACCAGTTACAAGTGGCATCCCCCTGGGCTCAGTCCTAGGACCCCTCATGTTCAGTATATACTTCTCTGAGGTACAGGCAAGCACAGGAGGACTTTGGCTGAAAAGGTTTGCAGACGACTGCAAACTAGGGGCCATAATTGGCTCCCCAGCTGATACAGACACCCTCCAGAAGGGTCTCACTGAGACGGATACCTGGTATCAATATCATGGCCTTAAGCAGAATGTCAAAAAGTGCATAGTCATCCCCTTTGGATAAAACTAATTACCCACTGGCTACCATATAGGTGGTAGTCCCCTACATACAGAAAAGGTAATAAGGGATCTGGGAACCCAAGTAGATAGCAATCTCTCCTTTGATAACCATATTGCCAATGTGGTTAAAATATCCTTTTACGTGGCCCCCCTAATCTCAAATGGGTTCGCATCCAGAACAAAGGAGGCCATTGTGTCTCTCTATTCATGATTTATTAGATCCATTAAAGAATACAACACATCATTTGGGATGTACCTTACAAGACAACTGCAACAGCTTGAAAGACCACAAAAGTACCACACCAAGAGGATTACTGACCTCAAACAGATGACCTATGCAGCCCAACTAAAGAAACTACAGCTGTACTCAGTTGCATACCACGTACTCAGAGGTGATCTCTGCTTGACATACAAGGCCCGTGTCCAATCCAGTATTGATGGATATGCTCCACATAAGCAAAAGCCCCTGAGAGCCACATGCTCTAGGGATATAAACTTAACCACAATGATAACTAGGACGTGGAGAGATAGATTCCTGACCCAGAGACTCCTCATGCTTTGGAGCATGATTCCAATGTACATCAGGCAGGGCCCCTCACTAGCACTCTTCAAGAGAAACCTTGATGGGTGGATGGGAGACAGACATGTACCCTGCGGATCACTGCAGTGGCTCTGCTGGACAGAGGTGCAGGGAACTAATGGCTCTGCTGTTCAGAGGCACAGGGAACTAACCTAAGGGGGTGGCGGAAGCCAACACCCTCTAGCTAGGCTTATAAATGCCCTTAAGCAGACAGCCTAGTACCTACCTATGAACCTATGAACCTGTGAATCTATTACATGTCTTATGTGTATGGATAGTTAACTAGCTCTTCCATTTTAATTTGCTACATTGCTGATAAACTGTTAGGTGACTACAAGTCATGTGTACCCTGTTATTGTGTATTGTAAATGCCAATAGACATAACTAATGTTTGCCTAACATAACAGTAATGCTATGTAACTTGTAATACATATCTGCCTACAATACTGTACATTACACAGTTATTGGTACAATATCCCACAATGCAAATCATAATTGCACAGTGGGCCAACCTTTGACATGTTATTCTCAGTAATACACCCGTACATATGGCTACTGTTACAATATGTCAACATATACTATCCTCTGTTGTAGCACATACTTGTTGGACCAGCCCTGCCACTGACAGTGGCTGGTGAGGAATATTTGTGTTCAAAGCCCTTATATAGCATCCCTTGTGGTGTATGCGGTGTTTGCCTTGTGGCCTACAGCAGTACACACATAAATACTATAAGCGTTACTATGCTCAACAAGACATCACTACAAGATAACTGTTTCCACTATATGGATTGTGTGCACTTTAAATATTACAGAAAAGGTACTAAATAAGCAGACATACTGAGTGTTCTACATACCTTATTAGTAACCCGAGGTGTCATTGACTGTTGATTCAATCCTTTTCAGTTTGTGTTTCAATCTTCTTTGTAACATTCTGCTGGTATATACGGATGGTGTGAATGTGTGATACACCATCCTTTTCTAGTTAAATATCGGTAACATGTGCTATCCTGACCACCAATTGGTGATCCAAAGTAGTTAATTAATTGCACATCAGCTGTGCAGCTACTCCATTAGCCGATACCATGGCAACACTGGTGTATAACTGAGTACTCCACTTGGGCATTGTCCATTTGCCTTACTTTCGAGGAAGACGGCCTGGATGTGTTGTTTATGATGTATTTCAACAGCTATATGGAGACAGACAAAGATATATTAGCTTCATGACTCCTGTGGATTGTGTGTAGTGGCTAGACAATGTTGTTCTACATGTGACTATAGCTGTTATATTTCAGAACATTACTACTTATGCAGGGTTTGTTTGTACCTGATACTTCTGCAGATGTTTCAGTCTGGCAAGGATGTTTAGGCAGCTCAAGGCTGTATGGCTATGCATGAACTGTTATGTGGTTTACAGTGTGCTCACCAGACATCCTTGATTTGGTGTACATGTGTATCATATTGTGCTGTTATTCAGTAATTGGTAATACTTCCCAGTGTACACACAACCCTCTGAAACGGGATTAGTGCAAACAAACCCTGTAACATCAGCAGCTGTTCCATTGTATAAAAGCAACTATTTCAGATAGGGCCATGTTAGTGTGTCTCGGACAAGGTATATTATGTCTTCTGCAGATGTCGTATAATGAGTAAATGATTTGTGATGTTATTACAGTATGTATTGTAATTTGTTTGGGTGTGGGGGAGATGCTGGTGGGTGTACATAGCAGATGCAGGTGTGTAGGAACTGCTTTTATACATATTCGATATGTGTGTGAGGGTTCCTTTCCTATTTGAACACCTATCCTTTAGTGGACTAATACTATGGTAATTGCAGGCTGATTCATTACCAAACAAAGGTTAAATGGTTCCTGTATAGCATGCAGGTGATGTTAGTCCTTGAATCCTTTCAGCAATGCATTGGAATGTAATAAAGTGTTGTGACATAAAAGCAGTCTGTGTATTTCGGTCATAGGTATTTGTAGTCATTGGAGTTGTGTTGGTGACTGACCCTCTTTGGCTAGGATTTCCACCTTTTCAAATGGCCATAGTGGGACATTTTTGGGACACACATCAGATTTAACAGGCCGACACATACCCATTGTTAGTACAAAGGATAGAACTTTACTTTATTGCCTAAATAAAAGCTTATTCTTGTAGCAGTTTAGCTGCTTATTCTGTTTCTTGTAACATTTAGGTATTTTAGATACAGAAATAACTATATTATGCAACTATTACATAAAATATGGGGCATAATTATGTCCTACAATCTCAGGACATTTGCCATTTTTAATATTTTTGGTCAGGTCACAACAGCCCAAAGAGGGACTGTCCCTCGCAAAGTGGCACAGGTGGTAACCCTATCTTTGGCTAATGTACATAGCACATATTTGTAATAGTGTATGGGCATATACTCTCCATATCCCTTGTTCATATAGTTTGGTCGTGGCGGAATGTGTGATTGCTATGGTCCATGTTATACTCATATATGAACACTTCAACTGCTGTATACGGGATACCTATGGAATCCCAAACGCACACAATTCCGAAGCCCACAGTACCGGGCCCAGACTCCCAAGCCCCACATTACCAAACACTCAAACTCGCGACAGTCAAACTCATGAAAGTAACACAAATACAGAACACACACACACACACACACACACACACACACACACACACACACACACACACACACACACACACACACACAACATACACACAGACACACTGCTACCCACTACATCCAAACAAACCATCCTACACTACATATGAGCAGATGGGCAAGCCCCCCCTACACCCCCTATGTGGGTAGCTGCACCACCCACACCCCCCTACTTTAATATTCTACCTCTGAGATCGCACAAACAGACACACAAAGCAAACCCACACCCACACATTACAGTCCCCCAGAAACACACAACACACTCAGAACACACACTTACACACACTAAAGCCCTCAGAAACACACTTACACAAAGTAACCTACCTGAACCGCAACACCAGAAGAACTAACTATAAGTCCCTTAACATCGGGATTTTAAAACTCGCGCTTCGGTGTTTCGGTACTGTGGTCATTCTGTCTTTAAGCCCTGTGATTATCCGCGTCGGTATGTCAAGCATTCGGTATTTGGTAGGTATCCCATTTATATGTACCTCCATGGTTGTGTAGATGTTGTTAAGCTATCTAAATATCTACATATATATGTATATCCCTATATATCGACATATATCTCTCTCTCTCCCTCTCTATCTCTCTATATATGTTGCTTCATATATATATATATATATATATATATATATATATATATATATATATATATATATATATATATATATATATATATATATATATATATATATTGTGTCTTTCGGCTAATGATTGGCAGTGGATTTTTACATGTGGAGTTGCCAGCTCTGATGCACAACCTACAACGAAGGTATGCCCATTCACACGTCTCCACGCAGAAGACGCTGTAGCTGAGAATCAAACCGAACAACGTCTTACGGTGAGGCGACAACGCTACAGCAACACCACCACTGCAGTTTTATATCTATCTATCTATATATATATATATATATATATATATATATGGGGCTACTTTCATAGACCGAACGTACGAATCACCGACATGCAAAAGCGCCGGACTAAGCTACCGACAATCTAATTCACTGAAACTTCACTTTATCGACAATCAATTAACCGACCAGTATTAGACAGTAATAATCACTTCCCTAGCATTAAACGTACGTATTAATAGCCAGCTATGTAGTGTATCAATGTGCTATCGTTACGTAAAGATGGCGGAAGGGTTAGAGTTAGCACCAGGAATTGTGGGGAATACTTACCATTGCATATTGTCGCAAAGAGGAAAAGAAATGTTATACCTAGATGGATATCTGTATCATTTGGAGAGGAATCGACACAGTAGATGGTATTGGGGGTGTAAAGAGAAAAAATGACTAAAATGTAAAGGTAGAGCTCTGACCATTTCAGTACCGGAAGGCGAAATGTTGTTAAAATCTGTGGCACATGATCATTCAGCAGATCCGACTGACATAGAATGGTATAATCTCAATACCGATATTAAAGTCAGGGCAAAGTATAGTAGGGATAACCCGTGTTGCATAATAGATCTAGCCATGGCATCCACTTCATTGGAAGCTGTACATAGCTTACCTAGCTGGAAAGCCCTTCTACAAACAATTGGCAGAGTACGGCGTAAACAAAATGTTCTTGAAAGGTGTGATGAAGTTAGTTTGATGAATGTGAAGATTAGTGATTATCCGTTAAAAGCAGGACACTTTATAAGTAAACGAATGTGTGATAAAGCCACTAATACCGTAGTGTTTACATTTACTACAGTTACTAATTTGCAAGACATGAGCTCTGCAACTATCTGGTTGATGGATGGTACATATTTTAAGAAAGGAATTACTTGTCGACAGTTGTACAGCATTCATGGTATGGTGAAATGTGGTTCCTACAGCAAGGCTGTTCCATTATTGTATTGTGTCATGAGTAAGAAGTCACTAAAGTGCTACAATTATCTCTGGCACTGTGTACTTTACCTGCTAAGTGCGAATAGTTTGACAGTTAATGTGAAATATGTTCTGTGTGACTTTGAGATTGCAGCGCTTAAAAGTATTAGAATGAATCTTACAGGAGCTAAAAGCAAAGGGTGTCTGTTCCACTTTGGCCAAAATATTTGGCGAAAGGTACAGAGCCTTGGTTTGTCAACATTGTATAATAGCAATGCATTATTCCAGTTGTCTGTAAAGTCACTCATAGCTTTGGCATTTCTACAGGTGTCTGAGATTGTTGCAACATTTGAGCAATTAAAAGTAAACTTCCCTGTTGAGGGACAAGATCTGTTAAAGTATTTCTCCGATTGGTATGTTACCGGAAGACTACGTAAATTTAGTACAAGAATGTCTACTGCTGTAAGATTTCCCCCACTATTCCCTATAGAGTTTTGGAATGTGGCTGAGCTCAATGAACTGCATTTGCCTCGTACACAAAACTCGGTGGAGGCATGGCATAGGCGTTTAAAATGTATATTAGGATGTCGTGACGGCGATCTAAACTCACTTATGCATTGTTTGTGCAGGGAACAGGATAGAGTTGATGAACTGCGCATTCGAATGTCAACTGGCTTTTTCTCCTTCACCAAAGAAAAGGAAACTTAAATGTAGACATGAATGCTTTATCACTGTTCTGAATAATCAGAAGGAATACACTGCAGTTGAGTTCGTAACATCTGTCGCTAGGTTACTAAAGGTGTAACTTGCTGGTAGTTGTGTTGTGCAGTGTATTTTTGAAACCTTTCACATTGAATTATAAGTCAGATGGGGTAACAGTCTGAATTACTGTACTACATCCTTACATGCTTTGTTTTCAATACGTTAAGAGTTGTTAATGTGTTGGAAGACTGCGTAGCAATATTTCTAAAGAATTCATTTGTCTGATATTAATGGGCGACCCTGGATTTGTTTGTAATTTACGTTGCACCATGGTTATATGTTTGCTTTTTTAAAGTGGAAGTGGACTGGGAACGTTTCAAGTGATCATTCAATGGATGTCACAAATGCAGTCTGTTAATTGTGAGTTATGTTACATTGTCAGTTAGACGAATGTCGTGAACTGAAGTGTCGGTTAATTCAGTATTCGCCGAAGGGAGTTGTCGGTGTTTTGGGGTCGCTAATTTCAGTGTCGGTGATTCGTACGTTTGGTCTATGAAAGTAGACCCATATATATATATATATATATATATATATATATATATATATATATATATATATATATATATACACACACACACACACACACACACACATACATATATATATATTTATATATATATATATTTATATACATACATATATATATATATATATATATATATTTATATATATATATATATATATATATATATATACATATATATATATATATATATATATATATATATATATATATATATATATATATATATATATATATCTATATATATATATAGCATACACCTTTCATTGGGTACATGGCAGTTTGTCCTATTTCCACACAATCCTCCCTTTTGTGTTTTAACCTGTCAGAATACACAACTGCCGTTGATACATCTCAGGTAGCTTACTGGTAGATTATTGTGAAGATTGTGTACATGGTTGCGTGTTATAATCCTGGCAGTGGTCATTTTACCTCTCAGAGCAGGAACTGGTAGTGCAAGGATGTCAACGCACATTTCAGTGGTTTAGAGTGGCTTTTCCCATGATCTGCACGATGTTCAGCAAAGGTTAAACCTGTGTGGTGCTTATCCGTGTAGTCATGTTTAAGCGCCGCTTACCGGCACTTACCGATGAAATAATCCGCTAACAACTGCTTAAAAGTGCTTTAATCAACCTGCATCCAACATCCCTTATTTGGGACCTCAAAATGACGTAACAGCCCTTGCAGGTCTTGAAACCGGGACCATGATCACCACAGTCACTGGCTTTATCACTGAGGCATCTGAGATATGTGCAACTTTTATGGTGTTTAGTATGTACAGTGTACTACAGCCGTTCCTCACTACTGCAAACAAATGTGTAAGTCAGTTGGTGTACATATGTATGATACCTGTTAATGTTCATATGTTTGTTGAAGTCAGTGTTGAATTGTGACCTGACAGGGTGTATTATGGATGAGAATGGTTCTTGTTTTGTGTCCTTTCTACACTGTGTCCATACTCCATGTGTACCCCTCCAGTTCACTTAATGAACATCTGACACAGGCCCTCCTTGATGCATATTCCATTAGCCAGCAGTCCTCCCCCACACCAATCTCCACATACACAGCAACCATTGCTTCTATGGGGAATTATGTTAATATTAATAGTTATAATACCAGGGCTGCATGTGTTTTGCATACACTTCTATCCATTTTGAATGCTTCTGTGTCACAAAGTGTGTTCTTAGATGTTTATATATATATATATATATATATATATATATATATATATATATATATATATATATATATACACACAGCTATAGATGTTACTGTATATAGATATATATATATATATATATATATATATATATATATATATATATATATATATATTTCTATGTATGTGCACACATCAGTGACATATATATATATATCTATATATATATATATATATATATATATATATATATATATATATATACATACATATATATATATATATATATATATATATATATATATATTTAGTATTAATTTGTAACACATACATATGTAGACTTGTATATGTTGATTCACACATTACAGTACATTACAATGTACTGTACATATGTACACAAAGTGACTGTCCCATTTGTGGTCTGTACTGTGAAATGCCTGTAGTATAAGGTGTAGTCTAATGACCACTTACCATGTATACAGATTAGATGGCTTAGGGGTAGGTCCCATAACTATGGTGTGCATGGTCCAGGGTTCAACACCTACAATGTATTAGACACAGTTTACTACAGAATAAGGCTATTTTAAGCAGTTGTAAGCAGATTTAAAGATATTTATGCAACATTATACCAGTGGTTGTACACAGTTAAACAAACTTTAGATCCTACATCTTGTGCACACAAATATGGCCACTTCTGCTAACTACTCAGAATATATACATTTCAGTGACGTAACATCTCACTATGTGCTTACATAACATTAAATTGTCTGTTAACTGTACTCTCCAGCACACATGGGTTTATGTGTGTTCCAAATGTTTATTATTCTGTGGAATACTACCTATATATGCCTGCTGTGGTTTAAGGTATACTATGTAACATGTAAAACATCTCTGACGTTATTTGGATTTGAACCATGACTGCACAGATATTATGCAAATGCTGTAGCCATTACACTATTGACATTGATGTTCCTTCTGTCTATTTCCTATGTCCATGAATCCTATGTGTAAGCTTGGCTACACAGCAGGCAGAGTCACGAACACCCAGTGAGCTTCTCGAAATACCGACAACACATGAATTGAGAGAATATACATTAACATCCTAACTACATTTGGCATAGCCACTCACTGACACACTTCAGGGGAAACCTTGATGTGTGACTGGGCAACAGTATATACACTATAAAAAAAAGTCCAAATTCAACCACGGTTCAAGTTTCTTCTATTTCTTACACGACAAATATAAAAAAAAAAACAAATAGAATAAAAAACGCTCTTTTTATTAAAAAACAAAGCTTTCGGGAATGCCCCTCCTTCAGTGTTTAGTTAATACATTTAAAGTTAATCACATGTATATATACACAACAAATCACAACCACATGACACAGCCATCCTATAAGAGCACAATAAAAGTACTTAAATTTCACTTAATTAATACAGTATCCTTAAAGGGCAACTATGCAAGAAGCACCTACAAGATATATACCACATCTATATTTTTCATTAAAAATGCATACAAGAAGTTCATAAATAATACTTAATTCAATATACAATAGATGTATGCAACAATTTATAACCATTAATAAAATTAATCATACTGCTTTTGTTTAAAATCTAGCATTGGTTTAATAGTTGCCATATTGTTTAGCCCTGGTGTTTTATCGGCTTCAAGCCTTATAATCCATTTATATTCAGATACATCCAATTTATTATTTATATCACCAAGTCTTAAGTTTCTATTTATTACTTCCAATACTTTAAATTTGAAATTATGTAGTGTCCCTTTATCCTTTTTATGTTGGACTAGTGCATTAGAGGAAATGTTTCTTCAAATTTCTGATTTGTGTTCAGCAATACGATCTTTTAAAGTCCTCGAGCATTTTCCCACATAAAATCCTAAGCATTGTGTACAGGTAGATAGGTATACAACCATCATAGTTCTACAAGTTGCTTGATATTTTATTTTATACCTTAACTTATTTATTGGATGTTCAAAAAACTTTTTAACACAATGCTCAGGATTTTATGTGGGAAAATGCTCGAGGACTTTAAAAGATCGTATTGCTGAACACAAATCAGAATTGAGATGAAACATTTCCTCTAATGCACTAGCCCAACATAAAAAGGAAAAAGGGATACTACATAATTTCTAATTTAAAGTATTGGAAGTAATAAATAGAAACTTAAGACTTGGTGATATAAATAATAAATTGGATGTATCTGAATATAAATGGATTATAAGGTTTGAAGCCGATAAAACACCAGGGCTAAACAATATGGCAACTATTAAACCAATGCTAGATTTTAAACAAAAGCAATATGATTAATTTTATTAATGGTTATAAATCATTGCATACACCTATTGTATATTGAATAAAGCATTATTTATGAACTTCTTGTATGCATTTTTACTGAAAAATATAGATGTGATATATATCTTGTAGGTGCTTCTTGCATAGTTGCCCTTTAAGGATAATGTATGAATTAAGTGAAATTTAAGTACTTTTATTGTGCTCTTATAGGATGGCTGTGTCATGTGGTTGTGATTTATTGTGTATATATACATGTGATTAATTTTAAATGTATTAACTAAACACTGAAGAAGGGGCATTCCTGAAAGCTTTGTTTTTTAATAAAGAGAGCATTTTTTATTCTATTCGTTTTTTTGACAACAGTATATACACCCCTGGGATCATGTGTCCCAGAAACATACAGCCAGGGTGTGGGGGAGCCACTCCAGTTTTATAGCTGCAAGACCTGTTGGGGAAATTGAATGCTGTTGGGTTGTCATGTTAACATGCCCTTTTGAGATCACTATGTGCCCCTATCACCCTACAGCACCCAAGTCTTCAACAGCTTCCAGCAACTCTGCCTGGAATCCCTTCAATGGCTATGTTTGACAGAGGCTCAGTTACTTCATCAGTGGTGAAGATAAAGCCACCACACTGTAGCTATGCTTCTAAATGCCCTTGGGCAGATAGCCTACAACCTATCTGTGAACATCTACAGTGCAGGCCATCTCCAACATCAAATGTGATTATACAGAGTTTGCTGACCCCAATATACAGTGTAAAATCACCATGTATTCAGACAACAGTTAAGTACAGCAAGAGCATACAGACTACTGATACGTAATCACTCCAAAAACCTATCTTGGAAGCTAGTGGACTTGTATAGGTTTCAGGCTTTGTATTGCTTACCAGTAGGTTACCTACAGGAAAGATGGGACACAAGCACAGATGGGAAACATGCCTGCAACAATGCCATACCAAATTGCATGTGTCAGCCTAAGGCTTTGGAATGCTGAGCAAGGCTATTGGCGCCGCCATGTTGCCATTTTTAGGCAGGTCTCAGAGGTAAATTTCACCTCCATGAACTGCACAATAGCAGAATCAATGAAGGTTAGGCTACTCAACACCAGTGGTTGTACTCACAACATGCACGCACTCACAACACCCCTCAGTATGGACAATGCCTACATCTGTTCTGTGACTGGGACCTGTATAAGGCTCATGTGAGCACACCAGCACTACCAGACTACAACCCATAACACACATTTCAGCCACTGAACATGGACTGGCTAGGACATGGAGGGGATGTATCCATATTCATCGGGGATACCTACACCTCCAACTTAGTGGGGCAGCATGATACCTCTGTGATCATCCATGTGCAGCTAACATCAGCCATGACTGCAATGCAAACTGTGAACTGCTACAGATAAACCTCCATGACCCAGGATCACCACTACAACTATCTGGAGACAGTGGTAAACATGACAGTCCTACCAGACACCCTGTTATTGGTCAATGTCAGCTACCCTACACATAACTGGATAACCTACTCAAGTATACACTTCCAGGCCCTGCACTTCTTGGGATTTATCACCTCATATGGCCTGTATTAGTTGGTAGATGGAATAATGGGAGGTGAAAACATACTAGAAGTTGTAATCACTGACATGTGCAATAGGTGCACTACAGCAGAGGTAAACCGGTCACTGTTTAGATCTGACCATGAACTATTCACTGATGATTTCCACTCCCAACCATCTCCCCCACCCAAGGAACACAAAGTGAATACCTTTCCCACAGCTAAATTCACAGTACTAATGACAGAGGTGGGAAGGTTCACAGCCCCCACACTCAGGGATGACACTGCTCAAGATACAGAAAGAATTACAAATGCACTCTATAAGCACCAACAAAGATGTATGGGTCATGCCATCAATGGTAAACCAGGACTCGCTACTCCTACACAAGGACACCAGACTGCTGAACCCCTGCAATATACAGGCTGTACAACAGAAGTTAGACAGTAATCCAGAGCAACAGCAAATCCCAAGACATGCAGACATCCGTGATCAATATTAGCAAGACACTTATGCTACTCATGTAATCATCCAAGGCTGACATCCACAGGTAAATAGGCATGGATTCGGAATATGACCACAAAGGCTTCTTTGGCTATGACAAGGATCTAAGCAGTAACACACAGATTTGCACTGTGCTGGTGCAAGATTGCACTGAATATACTGACTCTACTGATATCACCAACACACTTGATGATACATTCAGTGCAAGCTTCATCCCCTACAGGGCCCACAACAATACCCAAAACATTCAGTATCCCAGACATCTGAGACATACAGGTGGTAATGGCCCTTTCAAATGGCATGACAGAGCATCAGTGGAGGCAGATGGTGTCCCACACTGCATCCTGCAGACACTACAAGACAAAGTGACCCTCCGACTAATAAAGCAATTCAAGCATCAGCCTCTAAAAAGGCTACATGGCCATTCAATGGTACATGGCAACTGTTATTCCACTCCACCAAGGTGGTGACACAACTGACCATGGTAACTACCATCCCATAAGCCTGAGTAGCCTGATCTGCACGGCTATGGAGCGCATCCTGATGACACTCATTAAAATAGACAATGGTAACCTCCAGAAACTTGACCCAATCCAGGTCAGCTTGATTGAGTGCAGATCATGCCTACTGAACCTGTTTGACATCTTATAGTCACCTAGACTTTAGGTGTGGGATGTGGTAGTTCACACATACTACCTGGACCTCACCAAGTGTTTTGACACCATTCCCCACCCAGATATTATTTCTGCACTCACCAGCCAGTACATACACCCATACAACACAAGTTGGTTTGCCAACAGGCTTACACACAGAACCCACATGGTAAGCCTAGCAGCCTCCAGGTCCAACTCTTGACCAGTCACAACTGGTGTCCCACAGGACTCATTCCTGGGACCCCTACTATTTGCCATATACTTCTCAGAGGTACGGGCTAACACAGGTGGACTACAGCAGACCGTGTTTGGCGATTACTGCAAACTGGGAGCCATAACTGACAGTCCAGCTGTCACAGACATTCTTCAAGGGGCCTCATAGACCAACACAGTGTGTCAGAGTCATGGCCTCCAGCTAAAGGCCACATACTGCATGGTCATTCCATTTTGGGAAACTACACATACACATATTAACACATGAGTGGCAGACATTATAATTCAGACAATGTAATGGCTATGAGGGGACAACATTAGATAGTGATCTCTCCTTTGACAATGATATCTGTGAAGTAGTTAGGACATCCATCTATGTAGGCCATCTGATTACTTAAGGGTTCGCATCTAAACAGACTGAGGTTATTGTGCCCCTTTACTCATCACTCATCAATCTCATCATTGATTATGATAACCCATTTTGGATGTACCTCAGAAGACACATCCAACAGCTGGAAGGGCCACAAACGTACCTCGTCAAGAGGAATAATGCCCTCAGACATGTGTCCTATGCTGCCAGACTGCATAAACTCTTGCATTACTCAGTGGCATCTCGTTTACTCAGAGATGATATTTGCTGGCCAACAAAGCCTTGTCCAAGTCAGGCTTAATGGATATGCTCCACCTATGGAAATCCATGTCACAGTGAGCCACACACTGTAATGAGCTACACCTTGCCACAACCATAAATGGAAGATGCTGGAGTGACAGATTCCTGTCACGGGTACTCCCCATGCTTTGGAACTACATCCCTGATTACATTATATGGAGCCCCTCACTAACACTCCAGGGAATCCTTGCAGATTGGGTGGGGAGCAGTGGATACACCCCAGAGATCCCGCAATTGGCTCTGCTCCACAGAGGGACAGTTAGTTAATCAATGGGGTGGTGACAGCAGACCATTTCGGCTAGGCTTATGAATGGCCTTGGGCAGTTAGGCGAGTACCTACCTATGTACCTATGAACCTATACATAGAGTATCGACACATGCTGATAGCTTAATTTACTGTTTAGGTATTGACTTACCTTGTGCCAGTGACAGTTGTGTGTGCAATAGTTGAGGGCTGCCTATGTAGGATGCACACAGTAGACCACCTATACATGACAATTTACAGGTGGTCGTATGTATGTGCCATCCATGTTTACTGTGTGTGCAGTTGGAGAAGGGTGTCAGTCCGTAGGTGCCTACACTGTCAGTGTGTGTGCTATACATTCCCTCTTTGCCAAGGCATGGGCATACTGGGCACGCCTCCGTCTGCCTACTGGGGCTGGCACATGGTGTTCATGGTCTGAGTCCCTCTGTGCCTGTGGGGCCCTTGGCAATGGTGGTGGGCTGTGAGGGCCTTCACCATTCTGTCCCTGCTGCAGATGTTTCCTCAGGATCATATTGTGTAGCATGGCACCCACTATGAAGATGTGGGCACACATGCCTGGAGAGTACTGCAAGGCTCCACCAGATATGTCCAAGCAACAGAACCGTGATTTCAGCATCCCAAACACACGCTCTGTGATGATTCTGGTTTGGGCATGTGCATCATTATGGCGTTCTTGCATGGGTGTGTGTGCATTTCTGATTATGAGTTATCATGCACAGTTCCAGTGCATAGCCAGCATCCCCACCAGGTGGCCATATGGGATGTCTCCCCTGGCAAATACCTGATACAGCTGTGAGGCATGCCAGATGTGGGAGTCATGATAGCTTGCAAGGCTGCCAGGACACACATCCATGGTTATGCCCTGGGCATTGCACACGCCCTGGCAGTTGATGGAGGGGTATCCCTTGCGGTTTATGTAGCACCTACCCTGCTCACTGGGTAGTGAATTGATGTGTATGTGTGTGCAGTCTATTGCACCCAGTACCTCTGGGTAGTCTACCACATGGTGGAAGAGACGCATAATGATGGCCAACTCCTCCTGCATTTGGGGGAAGTATATATGCTCATTGGCATGTGGTAACATGGCATCCAGGAACTGGTGGAGTACTCTGGATGCTGATGCCTGTGAGATCCCCATGATATCCCCAGTTGGCCTTTGAAAGGTACCTGCGGTTAGTATACTCAAGCTTACACATACCTTTGTGTCCACTGGGATGGGTTCCCCTCTGTTATTTCTGGCTCTGAGGCATGGCCGGCATGGCTCAACAAGTTGCTGTATGGTGTCCCTGTCCAGCCTGTAATGCTCTACTATCTCCAGATCATGTATCTCCTGGCAGGTTACCCTGGGTCTGAACACTCTTCTCCTCCTCCGGTGCCTGAGATAGTTGTCATCATCATCCTCCACACCACCTTCAGTCTCCAACACATGCTGGTGAATCAAAGCTATGGCAGTCCCTTACATGTACATATTAAAAGT
>NC_056728.1:1905444855-1905597355 GCF_019279795.1 Protopterus annectens
AACAGCAGAAAGTAACACGATGGAAATGAGGGCAAAATGAGAGAGGGTAGCACCCTGGTGCAAATGGAAGAGATTAGGAAAGTAAATGACCAATCAGATCTACAAAGAATTAAGAGAAAGAACGAACAAGGTCAAGTAAGGGAAAATGAGGAAAAACAATTTGGGAAGGGAGGTAGGATGGAAGGGATTTGCAGGATACTGACAGAAGACAATTTGGGCAGTGAGGTACATGAAGAAAGTTCATAGGGCAGAAAATCAAAATCTGACAATTTTGTATTGATGGTGTCTAACCATCAACATACTGTAAAAGAAGGGCAAAAAGGGGGCATCAGATGCTGGAGGTGTCAGGATGAAGAAGCAGGTATGATGAACATGTTCTCAGACTCTGTGTAGGCACACAATGTTTGGCAGCAGGCACAGAAGATTTTGGGAGACATATTTCAAAATATATATATAGCAGCAGAACAGGGATATATTAGAAAATGAAACAGGCAACTGCTGATGAGATATAGTGCACCATGAATGAGGACTACAAGTGAATGTAATATACTGTATGCAATTAACTTAAATTGTGAAATGCAGACACCAGTTTTGGGCTGTGTCTGATGGAAAATATAAAGATGGACTGAAGTTAAGTATATAAATGAAAACGGGCTAACCACTGGTGGTGATAAAGTGCACCGTGCATGAGGATTACACTACAGAGATGGCATGGAAATGTGTTTAGTGCAATAAAATTTAAGAAGAAAAAAATATATATATATATATATATATATATATATATATATATATATATATATATATATATATATATATATATATATATATATATATATATATATATATATATATGCATTTGGCAGTTCTCATGTCATGCATAAGAACTTTAGAACATTTGCTCACATGTGATATGTAATGTATGCATATAAATTAACTTCCTGCAGATTATTTATGGCTTGAAATATGCAGCCATTTGATAAGGAGCATAGCTCAGTCTTCATGGGGAAGGGAGGAGGGGCAGCTTTCCCTTACTTATCTTTTGCATATCAGTTTGTCAGAGTCGAGTTAGATGGGAACTACTTCTGTTTGTGACAGATGGAATAAATATGGAGTCATGATGCATGGGATAATACATATTTCATGAAACCTCCTGGAACGATTTACAATTTATTTTTAAATAGTGCAACAGTTATAGATTGTTAAGAACAACAGATGTAGTTCTGATAACATATTGAGAAGGTTTATCTTAACTCATTCACTCCAGTGGAGCTCAGGAAGCTTGCACTGTAACTTCCAATGGGGGGGGGGGGAGTGGGGGCTAAGCCTTTTGACAGAATCAAATTATGTCCTCTCATTTCAAACAAATATTTGTATCTCTGGAACCACAAGGGTTATGAAAGAAGTATAAATGGCAAACCCTTAGGAACAAAGTATTTTTATAGTGGTAGTATTCTTTAGGTTATAGATCGTAATCTGAATTTTATAAGTCACAGTAAATTCAGTAACTATTATGTTTGCAATATTTTGTAACAACTTATAATATCTCAGCAGCCACTCAATGTACATACATACTGTCAGCAGCATTTTATTCATCTAGCTGAGAGCTTTCATATGAAGTCTGTATTACTTTGTTGTTGAGATATTTAGAAAAATGTGAAAATTATATCTATATAAATTAATATCCTAAAAACAACAGTTACTATCTATTTACCTTCACTAGAAAGAGGACACATATTAATGCAGTTGAGTTTACCATTGTGTAAGCTTTAAGATGAAATATTTTAAAAAGTTGCACATAGCACGGTTTTAGAATTATTGATGCAAAAATGAACAAGCAATATTTGATGCCTAGAGGCGTCAGTAGGCATTAACTCCAGATGCACATGGAGGCATCACTCAGATGTAATATTTCAAAGCAGAATGAAAAGTTCAGATAAAGTAGATCAAACTATTTTCTTTTTTTCAGCCTTTGAGTCAAAAGTACTCAATACATCAGTATGGCTATTAATCCTTCTCCTTTCAATGTGGATGATCAAAAGAATACACATGTGTACACGTGCCCACATATCCAAGTACACATGCATAAATGTGAGCACATACACACATACATGTAGAACCGCATACAAAAAACACATATTCACACACCCAGGTGTCTCATGCACAAGTGGACGTGTGTGTGTGCTTACACATAAACACGCATGTGCACATGCACACAAACACACACACATACACACACACACACACACACACACACACAAACACATACACACACAGGCGCACATATGCACATGCAAAGAGAAGCATGCATCCACACTCACAAGCACAGACACCATTGAAATATGAAGTAATAGTGCAGTTTAAGGTCATTCCTTTGTGCAGTAACATATCTGAGATCTATTATCAATACCAGTTTGACATTTACATAAAAAATAACATTTATTTTTACGTCTTTTTATTAGTAATATAATTTAAAGTTCTGTGTTAATTCTAATGACTATTTTGAAAGTCAAGGTCTTAAAGAAGAAACTTCTTCCTTTTTAAAATATTTTTTTACCGTTTCCATGCTTTACAAAATTGATGTAACCATTTAAATACAAAAAGAAGATTGGTATTCCTCTAGTGTCCCCCCATGCTCCATTGAATAAGATAGCATTTATTTTCACATACATCGTGTATAAAGCTATATATTAAATGTGCTCTTACAGCATTAAACAGCACTGGTTCTAATAAAATCACAACATAAGTCCTTATAAAATGTAATTGTAACTAGTAAGAATTCTCAAGTGCTGCATGCTACTAGTTGTGGGCTATCTTGGAGTCGGTCAATGAGATTCTAGTTTTGTGGCTATTCTTCTTTAGACTGAGCCTCTTGGCAAAATACTGATAATGTATATTCCCAGGCCCCTTAGCTCCTGTACATATCGACTTGAGGATATTTGAGTTATTTATTCTAAATTGTGCAATTGTTGCCCTGATTTAAATGTATGATAACTACCAACATGAAAAGTCAAAGACAAAGGGAAAGAACTGTTTATTTCACCCTTTGCTGATTACACTCTATTAGCTTAAGAATTATTTTTTTCTTTAGAGTCAGATTTGTGCAGATAGATCAAGAATACTCAAACTTGGTTAGTGTGCTCAGAAATTTTTAGCTGGAATTAAATTTGCGGTTATTTCTCACATGTATTAAGGTCTATTTAAAGATAATATGAATACTTTCTAGTTGAATATTAAAGTAATAGGAAACAGATATAAGGGTATATACTATAAATCCGTATTCTCTTTTTTGTGTTCACTTTTGACTAGATCCATTACTGAGTGCCATTTATGAAGATCACTTTGGGAAAGATAAATACTCTTTTCCTTTTTGTTTTATTGCGTTTTTTTTTTCTAAACATTATGTCAATAAATTCAAAATTTCTTAAAAAATACACTTCTCTCCCCTGCTCATATTAAGAAACTTGGTGGTCACAGGATCATTTTCCCTCCAAAGTGCTGCATTTGGCTATATGTGGATGCATCTAGCTCTGTGCTGTAGGAAATGATTCTGTTTGGGTAATGGCCCTGTTATATTTGGACATTTTTAGGGTTTTTAGCAGATAAGTTAGAGAGGACTGAAGCCTCATAAGTTCTTCTATACTTTGTAGTAATTACTTTAGGCAATTCATTTATGCAAGCCTAAGCAAGATTGTAAGACGCTGTCAGAACAGTCATAAACTGAGTTATAATTAAAATGCTGCAACAACTAATATGACCTTGTTGGATGTCTGTAAGGCATAAAAATAAAAACAATCTCTCTTAGACTTGACATCTTCCAGTAATTTATTTGCATGTCATCTTCATGTCATAGAGGAAAACAGCCCTGACTACAACCAGTAAATTAGTGGTTGATTAGAGGTCACAATACTGGAGGAGTCAAGTGGCTTAGAGATCAGACTAACTCAGAGTACAAAAAGAATCCTCTGAGATCATGAAGGCAAAAACTGGAGGTCTGCAAGGATCTATGCTGTGACCTCTGCTGTTAGGTGTCTATTTCTGAAGTCTCTACATATCAAGTAAGGATCTATGGCTAACACAGCTTGCAAATGATTGTAAGCTAAGAGTCATAAATGCAGTTCAACAATGACTTGCAGCTGAAAGTGATTAGATTACTAAAAATGAGTTTTAGCTTAATGACAAAAATAATATATTGTAGTATGTTGTAAGTACACCTTTGCATCACCTTATAGCATAGATAACACACCACTTCAAACTGGGTTGACACCTCTCTCACGTTTGACAATCACATTGCAACAGTGGCTAGGAAATACTTTTACTTTTCACAACTAATAACAAAAGGAATTTCTTGCAGATTAAAATAAGTCCTCACCTCATTTTACTCTGCATTGACTAGAATTTCATTAAATATAATACCATCTTTGAGATGTACCTTACTAAGTATATCAAGAAACTAAAAAACACCCCACAGGTTTGTAACTAAAAATATCAGGGGCTTAAAAAACCTGAACTACTAAGAAAGACTGGAGATTTTGTCTTTACCCAGTTTCATATAGACTCATTAGTGAATGATTTGTTCTTTGCCTATAAGGCTATACATGATTCAGTAGTCCAACAACTTTTACACATCAATAAATACAACAGTCCAGCTAACATTAGGGTCAAAAGTCTAAATCTAATACTAGAAACAAATAAGATCAGGATGAGTGATGCATTTGTCATGCAGCACATATCCCTTTTACCAGAACAACCTTCTCTTCCAAATTAAGCAGTATGACACACTGTCTGCCTTTATAAAGGTGCTGGACAACAAGATGGGAATTCATTATTTCACTCATGTTATGACTGGTCTGGCCATTCTTGAGAAGAAGGGCAGGGCCTAAGTGTTGGTGCTAACAAGGCAGAAATGAACTACCAGCTCAGTTGCCTAACAACTCATCATTTTATAATAATGTTTTCCTATGTTCAGGGGGATGATTTGTGAAGGCTTACAGAAAAAAAATACAAATGGCTGCCTGATTGACAGGTTTCATGATTGATTGATTCTCACTCATTGTATTGCAGAGGAACAGTTGTTTGTGATAAACATGATAATCAGCAGGTAGCAGGTGAAATAAAAATAATACTTTTTACATATATTATTTAAGTAGTAAAGGCAGAGCCAGAAGGCATCACTCAGCATCTGAATAGATATGCTGTATGTGGTTTTTATTCTTTTATTCTTTTCCAAGTACATATAATTAGGGGAATGTGCCTAATGGCAAGCTTGCCAGCCTATGAAAAATGCTTTTTTTGTTTTGTTTTGCTTTGTTTTATTTGGTTTTATTTTACTTTTTTTAACATAAACTTTGGTTTGTATCATATGATTGAAACACCAGCCAGTTGATGCTCAGCTCAACACAGGAAAATCTGCACAGCAGCTAATTGTAAAGACAATCTTTAATATCTAATGGTGGAGCCTTTCTACCATCCTCTTAATTCTAATGGAATAGTTCAGCAGAGTCTAATACTTTAAGTAGCAGCTCTTATTGGCAGTTTCAAGTAAAGTATACAATGAATTTAACAAAACTTTTTGTAAGAAGCTTTGTATTTCCATTATATGCTTTAGATATCTATTTTTGACTAGAAAAGTGGTGTGTGTGTGTGTGGGGGGGGGGGTCTCAACCAAACCACAGATATAAGTTTTATTCTGACAAGTGCTGGAATCTTGGTGGTTTTCAAATTTTGTGAGTCCCAGAATTACATACTAAGTAATTTTATGCCATATGATTAAAATTGCATATTAAATAAATAAGACTCACGATTGTCTTACCTTATATGCTTATCATACCTTAATTGGACCGTGTGCAGTGTCATCAATTTCTAAATGCTTTAGTGTATAATCAGGAAGAAGTACCTTGAAACAAGGACGTTTATGATCCCTCCTTTATGTGCTCAGGTCATTCGGCACCTTGAGCTCTCTGTATAGTAAATGAGGCAATGCAAGCAGAACAAAACTACCTTAACCATGAATTATATGCAAGGGAAATGATTTGATCAGAGACTAGATGAGATCTGAAAAATGCTCTAATAAGGGAAAGTGTTGAAATGGATGTGTAAAGGAACTCCTTCACATGGTGATTTGTTGGGTTACATAGATTATGTCAGGGAAATGTATAGAATTTATCCTGAACAGAAAGCACTGGTTATGAAGTGTGGGGGTGGGTAGGCATTAGACTGTAAGAACAAAGTACTCTCTGGATCTATAGAAGGAATTTTGTGGACCTTTGAAATAAAATGCCATTCTTGATAGTAAGTAGATCATGGACACCAGAACCATAGAGCGAGGCAGGACGGGACCCCCCCTACTTTTGCAGATCACCTCCCAAATGTCCCATTCTTTATTTGTGAATTATTTTCGTTTCTTCATTTTTTGCACTTTAGCTGACATCAGCTTATCAGGGCTACCAGCATGTCGGCTGCTGCTGAAGGTTTTATTTAGCTGCTGAAGATTTTATTTAGCTGCTGAAGGATTTATTTAGCTGCAAATGGATGGTACGGCTGCTACAGAAGGATTTCTGCCTGGGTGAAAATCGGAGGATGGAGTCTGGCTGTTGGGATTTACTGGGAAACGTACTATGCGTGTGTGTGAAAATGCCCCCAATGGAATACATCTGGTGACTAGAGGTACTCAGGCTCAAACCTTGTACCATGGGTACAGGTAAAAAGAACCTAAAGTCCACAGCCACCATCATTTGTGAATTTGTGCCTCAGTGGTAAAATAAAACCTTTTATTCTAGCAATTTTCTAAGGTTATAAAATCAGTATTTGAAATGTGCCCCTATTTTGGGGCTGTATTCCCCCATTATTGGCTCTGTTCTGTATTTTTGTACTAAGAGGTTGAGAGCTATGGTGAGAAGTGAGAATTGAATTCATTAAATGATATGATAGCCATGTAAGTTTGTCTTCCTGTCTTTCAAGAAACTGCTGATTTAGCTTACTGGTATGTTGCTCTGACTGTAGTACACAAGGTTCAAGACTTGGCAATGAAATGCATGGTGGTAACACAACATTTTATGCAAGCAACTTTCCAAAATTATACAAGCAATGTTTAAAATGTGTCCCTAGTTTTTGATCTTTTGCCCCCCCCCCCCAATTGAAAATAAGTTAAAAAGCTGTGCAACATGCCTATGGCTTACACTACTGTGATTCTGTATTTATATATTGTGTGTAGAAGTAGACTGTTATCATGGAAATGTTCTGAATAGGGCAGTTTTGTCATTATTGGTGCATGTATTTTGCTTCATTGCCTACAGGAAAAATGTTCAAACAATTTTAAAATGCAATTGTGTGTGAAAATAGATTGTTATCATGGAAATGTTCTGAATAGGGCAGTTTTGTCATTATTGGTGCATGCAATTTGCTTCATTGCCTACTTGAAAAATGTTCAAACAATAAATTTAAAATGCAGTTGTGTGTGGAAGTAGACCTTTATGATGCAAATGTTCTGAATAGGGCAGTTTTGTTATTATTGGTTAATGCTTTTTTGTTTCATTGCCTACTGGAAAAATGTTTAAACAATAAATTTAAAATGCGTTCTAACTTAGGTCTAACAAGTGTGCTGTATTATACAAGGAATATAATTTAATATAATCAGGAAGGTGAATCAAGGAATGTATACATGTATGCATGGCCCTAAAAGTGTGTTTGAAAACAGCCCAGAGGAAAGTGTGAAAGGCTCAAAATCATGGGCAAATTTTAAGCTTTACTCTTGTTACCAAAGCAATGGATGAAGGTAAAACAGTTCACACCACATTACCTTGACCTGGCCAAGCCTTTTGACACAATCCCCTACTCAGGTGTAGTGCAAAAGATGAATAATGTTGGAGCAAACACTTACATCATCAGCTGCATTGTCAACTTGGCTCACAGGATGCAGGAGATCAAAACAGGGGAAGAGACCAGTCACCAATGGATTCCCCCAGGGTTCGGTGCTGAGACGTTTTCTATTTGGCATATACATCTCAAAGGTAAAAGGAAATACCAAAGAGCTTTGGCCAGCTAAGTTTGAGATGACTGCAAGCTAGGAGAAGTTATTGAATCCCCAAATGACTTAACCATCATACAGGAAGGTTTGCCAAAAATAATAACAGGTGTCAAAATCATGACAATGCCCTCTGAGAACTGATCCAATTGTTTGGCATTTGGGAATTTGTGTGTACAGTGACCTAACTTTTGACCAGCATGCCCAGAGTCATAAGAAAGCCTTTCTATACTGCACAGCTTATAAATAAATTGATTGTGACTAGATCTAGAGATGTTGTCACCCTTTACAAAGTTCTCATTATGTCAATCATTTTGTTTAATGCCCACTTTGGCATGTATCTGTCCAGCCCCATGCAACAACTGGAATACCTTTACAGATACCTTACTAAAAGAATACAAGTCCTAAACAATAGGTCTTGCATGGACCACCTCAAAGATTTATTACTATACTCAGTATCCTATAGAGTGCTTAGAGGTGACATGTCTGGCATACAAAGCATCCTCTGACATAATACAGATGGACCCATTGAACATCAGCAAGTCAAATGGCATCAGAAATACTCAGTCCAGGTATCTAAACTGAATGTTGTGGAGAGATGGATATATATCACAGAGGCTACCACTGTTCCAGAACAGACTATCCATAAAAATAAAGCAAAGCTCATCCATCCATATTCAAATGCAACTTGGATCTAAGGAAGGGTAATAGAAAATGTACTCCAGGATTTCCCCTCATGCAACTAATGGATAGAGGCAGTTCCTAAATGCTGCATCCTTTACATGGCCCCCTTAATTATCTATGGTACGATCACAGTTGTTCTCACTAGGGCTAATACACAATTATCAGCCATGGGGATAGCTAAGACCAATCAAAAAATGTTAACTCAAGCACCAAAAGGGAATTGGCTAAGCTTAAAATGTCCTCCAAGTGAACCTATGTTGTGGGAGCAAATAGTTATAAAAAATGACACTTTTTAGTTCACTAAATCCCCCTGTCACTGCCCCCCCCCAGTCTTTAACAGCTTCCGGCGCCTAGGAAGTAGATGATATTAAAAGAGTAAAAGAGGCCTTATAGAATGGTGCAAACATTCTTATTGTCAGTATATACTTACATCAAGATAAAGTTGTATGAAAAGAAAAAAAAGACATACCCCGGGATTCATGAAGCTCGGCGCAAGGCCGGCGTAAGGTCTGCGCCGGCGGTGCAGTGAATAACCGGCGCAGTAGCGCCATATGCATATTAATGAGAGTGCACCGCAACCACAGACACGTGCATAGTGCACGTGAGCGAGCCCAGGTAGGATGCGTCTGGAGGCGTGTCTAAGCCGGCATGAGGTGAGCAACCTAATGTGCTGACAGCCACGGTCCGCCCATAATAGTAATGGCAGCAGCCAGGTCCCGTGCAGAATGAAACGCACGTAGAGTATGCAACATAGTACCTGTCCCAAATAAACGGAGAAGCAAATACAAGCCACGAAGGCTTAAGTGTACCCATCCAAGGAGCAAAGGATACGCATAAGACCGCTTTGTCCCGCAATGCACCGCCAGTGGTTACACTCAGAGAAGGTGTACAGCAGCATGTCAGCGCCGCACCGACATAGGAGCAGCGACTAAGGTCACCACCTATTCCACTCTGGGTGGGGCAGTCTCTATGGGCAGTTGTGTCCCAAAAACGTATTAAAATGGCAAATGTGCTAAGATTGTAGGACATAATGATATCCCGTATGTAATGTAATGGTAGCATGAATTGGTTATTTCTGTAACTGAAATACCTAAATGTCACAAGAAACAGAATAAGCAAGCAAACTGCCACAACAATAAGCTTTTATTTAGGCAAACAAGTGAAGTCCTATGCTATATAGTGACCGTGGTGTATGTGTCGGCCTGTAAAGTCAGATGTGAGTCCCGGAAATATCCCAGCTCTGAAACTGGAAAAGGTGGCAACCCCAGTAGCGACATGGGCATGGTCACCAGGGTTACCAGCTGTCCCAATGTGCCATGGACAGTCCCTGATTGGACAGTTGTGTCCCTGCAACAATCGGAAAAATGGAAAATGACCTCAGATCCCCTGCCAAAAATATTCCCGCAATATACATGTAATAGTAGTATAAAACATAATACATTTGTATATGAAACACATACATGGCAGAAGAAAATGAATAAGGAACCTAAATGCTTACAGAATAAGCTTATAGTATGGCAAACAAGTGAAGTTCTGTCAACTGCACTTGCCGTGGGTATGTGTAGTCCTGCAAATTCAAGTTTCCACATAACATGCCCCACTATGGGCATTGGAAAAGGTGCCAACCATAATGGTCACAAGCAGTAGTGAGAGTACATAGCCGGGTAGCTGTGTTGACATAACAACAGTAAGGAATCAAGATACCTTAAACACAGGCAAACATGTGCATAGCAACATATCCCACACCCAGCAACGCTCTGTCGCATACACTGGATGGCGATGTTGAAGTGTAATATCCAGAAGCAGAACCCATGCATTCAGATGTAATACACAATAGCCTCATTGTACATGTCAGTCCCACCCATGTACACCTGTGCACCCTAACCCGCTAGCATCCATGTGCAGCTATACACCCACACACAATGTGCATACCTGAAATGTGGTAAGATGTTTGTGTTAGGCAATGCCACGCTGGCAAATACGCACCCACATGTCACCTACCCACGTGAGGTACAGATATGTAAATGGCTGCATGTGAATGTGTCTGCAGAATGTGTACATCCTGCATGTATATAGGTTTGCATACGACACGGTGCACATAACTGTACACATGTGGACAAGTCGGGTTGTTGAACCACCGCATCGATGATTAGCTATGCAGTGAAGTCGATCACATATAGCGGAACACGTGCCCACCAAACAGGACTTCCTAACAGGGTGCTACAGGCAAAGAAGGGGAAGGTGGGACATCACATGTGGAGAGTAGCGTTGCCGGACGGCCAAATACACACGGTCAAGGTAAAGGACGGAACAACATGCATATGGCCGGATGGATGTTGTTCAAAAATATATATAGAAACACATATGAAGTGCCAGTTTAGACTCGAAATACTAGATAATGCATTGAATTGTACCGCATAATATGGCAGTAGAACTAAGCCTGCATGTAATTGGTGAAGCTAAGCTGTAGTGTGATGGAATTCTGATCCTGGCAGTAACCAGTACAGCAGGCTTATGTCTGTCAGCATTAATTATCTGCTGGGTTACAGAACAATAAATGTATGTACATGCATAACATCACCCCTTCCCTGAGGAGGATGGCCTTGTGAGCTCTATCAAGATAACAGTACAACTCCTTACCAGAGAGACAAAGCAACGATTAAGAAATTAACCGACTACAGTATCGGAACAGTCTAGGGTCCTTGAAACAGCTACAATCACAGAAGGACACTGTAATTGACAAGGTGCCTTGCAAGGCTGTGTTATTCTCATGGGAAAACATTTAATAAGCATTACCTGAGCACTGTTGTAGGAATACAACGTTGTGGACTCTAGCGATGTAAATGCCTTGTGACTGACCACATCATTAATGTGTGCAAAAGATGATAGTATACCCAATGCTCATACAGCTGTAACATGTATAGAGTAAAACAAATGTCTAAACATTTACTGCATAGTTCTTTGCCTCCTGCTGCACAGTAGTAAAACGTTATTAATCTCAGCTTCCTGTGTTATTGACTGTCAGTTTGAAAATACGAATGAGTGTTACAGTTTGATTTAAACAACTTAATTGACAGATGTGTACGGTCTAGCATGGGAATAGGTCAAGCCAACCATCACAATGTCCATGTGTACCACATACAAACAGCCAGTAACACGCAGTAGTAGTGCATGAAGGCATACACGACTGTGGGAATAGTACAGGACATATGGCACGTGCCAAGTGCAGATGCATGACACAAACCCCAGGATGGGTGTCCCTGCAAAGAGGAACATGTGCCAACCACACCTCCCACAGATGTACCGGCAATAAAAACACATGGCAAACACACAGAAACACTACTGTCCAACACACGACTGCAACGGAGCCTGGTCAAACACCAACATGAAGCATGCACAAACAGGGACTTGTGTAATGTTTGCCTTAACACCGGCCCATAGGCCAAAGAAGAATAGAATGGACATATGCATGTAATGTTGTGAAGGATGTGTGGTAGTCCTCGGTATCACAGTGTTAGGGACACAGATACACTGTCATCAACTGTGACGTATGTGCACTGTACACAGCATACCTGCATGTAATACAGAGGACAATCATGTGCCACAGAAATATACACTGGAGAAAGAGTATAGGGAATAGACAATTGTAAATGTGACAAACTATGAATATAGGTTCATACGTCCATAGGTACAGGGTAGGCCATCGTCCCAGGTTCAGCCATAACACTACACCATAGTTAGGATGACTTTGCCAACCTTCTGTGCTTCAGATAAAATACCCATGATAGTGCTGTACCTCCGCCAAGCAGGGATAATGATGTAATCCCTGGCCTATACCTGCAATTCTCCATCCAATGGACAACACACCCGAACAAGGCTAGGAAGGATCTCTGTCTCACATGTACTGTGATGTAGATCCACAGCATTATGAGTGTCTGGGTGATATATGTGTCACCCAACACATCCCATTAATGACCGTGACAAGGTAAATGTCACCTGCCCTAGTGGTTCTGAGGGATGCAGATACAGTAGGTGAAGCATACACATGACATATGGGTTGACATGGCCTTGTATGTCAGGCACAGGTCAACACTAAACAGCAGGTATGTGACGAATGTGGCAGGGGTCCTACAAGTGGGGCAGCATTACACAAAATGATGTCATCCTGCATCTGTACAACAATTAACCTATGAGGGCTTCCCAGCTGCTGTAGGTGTATGGTCAGATACAGTCTGAATGGGGCAATGTAGTAAATCATAGGTGTAACACGTAATGGGTACAAGGAGACAATGACCTAGCCTGATGTAGATGTGAATCCCTGCACAAACAGGTGGGCAATGTAGAAGTCCCACACAACCACGATAGCAACGTGTGTGTTGAATGAATGGTGACTGGCAAACTCTGTCCCCTGATCCCTGGTAATCACCCCTGTGCTGAGTGGACAGCCACCTATATGCTGGACAGGGTGACCTAGTAGTTCTCCACAGGTATGATGTTGCATTACTTAGCATTTAGCTGTGGGACATGTCCCTGACAGCAGATATGCATATCTGGGAGGCCCCTTCAAGGATATCTGTGTCAGATGTCCGTCCCACTATGGCACCTGTTTTGCAGTCATCTACAAACAATGTTGCCCACAAAACCCCTGTGTGTGCCTGTACCGTGGAAATGTAGATGTATGACAGGAGTGGACCCACGGAAGGGCCCCATGGGACACCACTTGCGACAGGCAGTAGGTCTGACACGCTGCCAGCAACTATGACCGTGTGGGTTGTGTCACATAGACAGTTTCCAACACATTCTGTGATGTACGTGTTCACATCCCAGCCAATGGGTTTATCAACGATACCTGAGGGGGGTAATGTGATGAAGGCCTTTGCCAGGTCAAGGTAGGCTGTATGGACTGCAACATCCCCATCACTGGCCTCGGTGCATGTCCCAAAAGTGTCACCCATGCTTTAAAGGCATGAACCGCCCCTGAACAAGACAAACCGTGTTGGATGCAAAGTATGTATGTCCCCTATGCAGTCATATACGAGCCGCAGTATGATCCCTCCCCATGTCTTTGCAGATAGGTCTCCTCATGGTAATGGGACAGTAATAACCAGGCTCAGTGGAGGCATTGGCCCTGTGACGTGGGACTACAGTTGCCATGCGACACAACCTGGGTACCTTACCTGAGGTGAGGCTACAAAGAAATAGCTGTCCTAACTGTGGGTCTAATACCTCAATGAGATAGTGGAGTACACAGTGGGGTCACCAGCTGGTCTCATGGATGCTATGTCCACTACCCTGGAGAGAGCATGTCCCACCTGTGTGTCACAGAACATTTGGTGACCACAAACCGCTGGTACAGACATCTCCTCATGTGTGGGGAGGGTGTGGAGATGTCCTTACTGGACTTGTCAGCCTGTTTGTTGGCAATGTGTGTATGTTGAGTAAACTCCACCTCTTTGTGAACCCAGTCAGAGCATATGTGGGAGTGACCTCCCAGGTGTTGAGCATAGCAACTGAAGGTGGTATGATTGTCAGCCAGGTCCATGTAGGTATATCTGTGGAATGTGCCCTGGACCATGGCACGACAGTGTGTAACTCTACACATATGATGACCAAGGGTGTCATACCTCACAAGGTGTCTGCTCCACCTTGTAGTAGCCACCTCCTCGTGTTGTACATCCTGTGTATGGCTGGGGTACACCACACTGGATGCTTGGCATTGGTACAATGAACCACAGTTGGGTAAGTGAATGCCTGGTTCATGCAGTCCTGTAGGTACTGGTAGATGGCAATGTGATTGATGCAGTGGCTGCAGTACTGTCGACCACTGGCTCAGGGTCCTTAAAGGAGACCACAGTAGTGTGCAGAATTGTGTAGTCTGCCTCTGAGCAAGCAATGTGTATGGTAACTGGCAACACTCACAGCAACGGATGCCAATAGCAGAAGCCAATGTCCAAATAACATAGATTAACTTCTGCATGACAATATGTCTTATCATACATGTATTGACACGTGTGCTAATTACAATTGCAAATGGCCGGTAAGACTGGCCTAAAGTTCCCGTGATGTACACAGTCTGGAGGTGTTGTTCCGATAATAAAGTGGCAATACCTCCCAATCGTGACCCTGGGTATGAAAGTGGTTGTTAACCTGCAACATTGGATGTACACCATTGGGTTCTGGTGTCGGAAGACATGGTTCCTGTAGCACTACACAGTATGGGTAGTCAAGCAGACATCCGCGATTGCTGAACACACAGCATCAGTGAAACCCACTGCTCACAAGGACACAGTCCGACAAGCTCTACACTTTACATATGCACAGTGGTGTCCATTGTAGGACCCAAAAATTGACTAAAGAAAAGAATGATGTCTTATTTCAATGCGCACCTGAACTCATTGTCGCCACAGGTACACATATGCACCGCAAGCGTGTTTAATGTTGATGATAGCTGTCCATGTAATGCAGCACAGATGCACAGAAATACCCAGGGTACCGGTCCATAGAACTACGCCCACATCACAGTCCCGCACACATGAAGGATGTGTAATGGGTACTGTCGATTGTTGCAGTCAAGGGATTCTGGGTATGTAGACTCTGGGCTCGGTGTTGTTTCGCAGGCAATCCTTTGTCCCGCCTGGGAGGGATGTGCGTAGCACCTGCCTTACTCTCCGCTAATAATGCAAACCATCCACCGGAGAATGCTAAATGCAGGTGTGAAATGTGTACAGCCCTATACTAGTGTCCAGTAGGCAATTGTCATGGATGGACAACCGTATGGCCAAGATGGCACCCACAACTGCAAACCTGGTAAATTACACAGCCATGTAAGGCATAACACAGGAAATACACATAGGGACTACAGTTGACATTCCACATACAAAGCCGGACCGTCGTGCCAACACCGGCGTACACAGCACTCAATCTGCCAGCAACAGAATGAGGAGCACCCGCTACCATACAGCGGAACAGATGTGCGACCTGTGGAACACATACTAATGGCACACACACAACGCCAAGTAGGATATGTAAACTATGGCATTCCCACCTATGAACACAACATCGTTAAATGAAAACATAGGTAATCAACATGTTCCAGTGGTGTTATATTGGAAATACGGTGACGGATATGTCCCATTGGGATGTCTGAGGTTTATATGAAGCAGTTGCTAACCAGCATCTTTGGATGTATGTCATTTGTTCACAGTACTAAATCACCTGGTTATGTAGCACCATGTAGAATGGGTAGTGAAACAGACATCCGCGATTGGGGAACATACACCAGCAGTGAAAAGCACTGGGCAGGTGGACACAGTCCAGCAACATCTAACTTGACATATGCACATCGGTGTCCATTGTAGGACCCAAAAATTCCATTCATGGAATGCCTGCTAGCTTCCTGCATTACTCACGTGATCTCATTGTCGCCACCACGCCACAGGTACACATATGCACCGCAAGCGTGTTCAATGTTGATGATAGCTGTCCATGAAATGCAGCACACATGCACAGAAATACCCAGGGTGCCGGGTCCATAGAACTGCGCCCACATCACAGTCCCGCACACATGAAGGATGTGTAATGGGTACTGTCGACTGTTGCAGTCAAGGGAGTCTGGGTATGTAGAATCTGGCCTCGTGTTGTTTCGCAGGCAATCCTTTGTCCCGCCCGTGGGAGGGATGTGCGTAGCACCTGCCTTACTCTCCGCTAATAATGCAAACCATCTACCGGAGACTGCAAAATGCAGGTGTGAAATGTGTACAGCCGTATACCAGTGTCCAGTAGGCAATTCACATGGATGGACAAGCGTATGACTAAGATGGCACCCATAACTGCAAACCCGATGGAATTACACTGCCGTAGTAAGGCATTACACAAGTAATACACATAGGGACTACACTTGACATTCCCCATACAACAAACACAGACAACCAGCCGATGAAGTCCAAAGCAAAGACGAGGTACTGTAGACACCGCCAGTGACCACTCAGAGCACACCAGGAATTAAAAGCAGACACCAAAGTGTATTGAAGTTTTTCGCCTGCTTCATAAGCAGACTTATTCAGAATACATACAATGCAGTCCAACCTACTACATGTAAAACCCTTAATTGGTCAGTAAATTAGATGTGCTAGGTATTAATTACATGCCTTAAAGGCAAACAAGCAAACAAACTTTACTTGGGTTACAGATTCCACACAGTGAGGACATCAGACATTGCTTCAAAGGTACATTCTTCATAGAGAAATAGAAATATATGTATATATATGAAAGATGAACCAACATAATGTTTTCCAAATGTCTGACTGTGTAAGCTACATATATATGTTCTACGGATTGTGCCAATATATTAAAAGAACTGCAGACACCTAGTAATATAAATGAACCATAATATACACAGATAAACCGTATGATTATGACTAATGTAAAATAGACCAACGAAATGTAAAGATTCACAATGTGGTAATGTAAATATTCATTTAGAAGGTTACTTAAATAAATCAATTCAGACATCCATGTCAAAATACTAACACAAGGCCAGCGAGGTGCCTGCCCTCACATGTACTGGGATGTTGTTCCACAGCATAGTGAGTGTCTGGGTGATGAATCTGTCCCACCAACACGTTCTATTAATGACAGTGTCAAGGTGTACGCCACCTGCCCTTGTGGTTCTGAGGGATCTAACTTCTTTAGGTGAAGCATACTCATCAGATCTGGGTTCGACATGGCCTTGTATGCCAGGCACAGGTCACCTCTGGGCAAGTGGTATGCAACTGTATACATCTGGAATTCTTTCAGTTGGTCAGTATAACACATATTCCTGAGACCCTGCATCTGTTTGTCGATGAACTGTTGGTGCCTTTCCAGCTGCTGCAGGTGTCGGGTCAGATACATTCTGAACGGGCATTGTACCCAATCATAGGTCTAATGAGTGATGAGTACAAGGGGACAATGACCTCCCTGATCTAGATGTGAATCCCTTCATGATGATGTGGGCAATGTGGAAGGTCTACCTAACTACGTTAGCAACGTGTGTCTAACTAACGGTTAACAACAACCCGGGTCCCCAGATCCCTGGTAACTCCCTCTGTGCTCAGTGGATTGCCACCTATATGGTAGCTAGGGTAACCTTGTTCTTCCCGAAGGGTATGACTATGCATTTCCTGGCATTTAGCTGTAGGCCATGTCTCTGGCACCACTTATCCACATCTGTGAGGCACTCCTGAAGGATATCTGTGTCAGATGTGTGTCTGACTATGGCACCCAGTTTGCAGTCATCTGCAAACATTGTCACCCATAACCCCTGTGTTTGCTTGTACTTTGGAAACGTAGATGCTGAAAAATAGTGGACCCAGGACTGAGCCCCATGGGACACCGCCAGACTGGCTGTGAGTATGACATGGCGCCAGCAACTATGACCATGTGTGTTCTGTGACTTAGCCAGTTTGCAACCCATATGGCGATGTATGGATATACGCTCAAGATGACGGGTTTATCACTGATACCCGAGGGGGTATTGTGTCAAGGCCCTTGCCAGGTTGAGGTAGGCTGTATGGACTGCTTTACCCTCATCAATGGCCTTGGTGACTGATCCTACAAAGTCAAACACGTGTAAAAGGCATGATCTGACTTTGACCAAGCTAAACTGGGTTGTATCCAAAGTATGCGAGTCCCCTATGTCTTTATCTATGAGTTCCATTATGATCCCTCTCCATGGCTTTGCAGATAAGGCTTGTCAAGCTAATGGGATGGTAATAACCAGGGTCAGTGGAGGCACCATCTATGTGAAGTGTGACTACAGTCGCCTTGTGCTACTACTCGGGTACGTATCCTGAGGTGAGGCTAAGATTAAACAGCTGTCCTAAGTGTGGGTTTAATTCCCCATAGAGTTCATGGAGTACACAGCTGGGACACCATCTGGTCCCATGGATGCTGTGTTGACTGCCTTGGAGACAGCATTTCCCACCTGTGTTACAGATGTTCCAGGATCTACAAGTCTCAGGTATAGATAACTCTCCATGTGGGGGGGGGGGAATGTTAGCACTGAACATGTCAGCCAGTATGCTGGCAATGTGTGTAGGTTCAGTCATCTTCACATCATTGTGAACCCGGTTTGAGCATATCTGGGAGTGTCCTCCCAGGTGTCCAACATAGCTAAAGAAGGACTTATGAATGTCTGTTGAGTCCTTGTTAATTTCTCTGTTGAATTTCCCCTGGATGATTTCATGACAGCTTGTAGTTCTTCACATATAATGAGCAAGGGTGTGTTACCTTACAAGTATTCCGCTTTAACTTGTAGTATCTACCTCCTGTCGCTGTAGAGCTTGTTCATGGCTGGGGTCCACCAGACTGCATGCTTGTCTGTGGTACAAAGAGTCTCAGTTTTGTATGGGATTGCCTGATCCATGCAGTCCTGTAGGTGCTGGTGGAAGGCATATGTACGTGATTCAGCGGTTTGAGTGATGTTCACCACTGGCTCAGGGGCCTTAAAGGAGACCACAGTAGTGTTCAGAAGTGTGAAATCGGCTTTTGAGAAAGGCATATGTATGGTAACCGCACCACTGTACACATGGAACATCATGGCAATACACCACGGCTGGATGTGGGTAATGCTGGACATACCCACGGCAGACGTGGGGCGTTCGCGAGTCCGATGCCCGAGGGACCACACGCATAGCCGGTCTTAGGCATAGGCCAAGTAGGCAACCGCCTAGGGCATTGCTCTACCGGGCACCTTTCCAGACTTTGTATGGTGTAGGTAGACCAGGAGAGGGGTAGCGGGTGATGTTGCGGTGGCAACTTCTGCCTAGGGCACCACTTAACCTAAGGCCACTCTTCCCGTGGGTAATACAGCAGTACCCACACCCAGACGCTGGTCATTGCTAGTATGGCATATCATCTATGGCAAGAAACCATATATTCCCAGACATAATGGCACAGCATAATGCCTGTCCGCCGCCCAAACGCAGACATACGCCACCCGGCGGTGCGGACGCATCGCGCGAGATGTCCGTTACTAATGTCGACATTGTCTCGCTTTGTGAAACAAACTCCACATAGCGATTCAATACTAAACAGCGACGGAGAACCCGATGTCCCCGTGGCTGAGCTGTTCAACCTGTTCCGCCATGTTAAATGTGTGTAGCACAGCGAACCGCCCAAACCAAGCAACGGACATGTCTGTGGCTCAGTGAAAGCCGACACGCAATGGTAAACCCATGTAATATTGCGACACAGGTCATACATACCGAGGGTTAGTAATGGAAATAGGTCCGCTCGACCAGACCGTGTGCAATTAGTATAACAAGATCTACAACGGGTACACCGCCAATCGGCGCACACGGTTATGAATAATTGGGGGGGTGACATGGTACCATAGACACGGACAAAACGTGCCCATGTGACTCATCTAACATTCGTACATGGTCAGGGCAGTTCTGTACACTGGGCGGACAAGACCAAACCCAAAGCACCACAGCAACACCCTGACAATCGAAGGCCTGTATGCGTAGGGGATATAAGCACCTGTCATCTGAACATCCCTGCGGTCACGACATATGCATCCTGGGCCATGAGCGGGGGGGGGGGATAAGGAATGTTTAACATGCAGTACCGCACCTGTCCCAGCAGGAGAATGGATGCCTGTGACGTGCGTGAGTGCGGGGATATGTAAATGTACTTAAGTACCATGGGTATGCATAATAATGACACCGAACGGCTAACGGTAGTGGTCACAGTAACTGGCAAACGTGAATGCAGTCACGCTTGAATTACGACTATGGAACATATAGATGTGAACGGTACGTAATGCGCCCATGCTGCAAAGACTGTTACATGTATAAAGTTGTAAGTGCGTTCTGCACACGCCCGTCAACCGGATCAGACATATGTTACCGAATAGTCACAACTAACACAAAACACGTAACCACACAGACCCAGTAAACATATATAAACAGAATACGGATATGCATGTGCGCCTGCGCGAACCCACAATTAGGAAATGCGAAAAGTGTGCGTGTGTGATCCACTGGAAGCAGGGAAGGTTAAGGATGTGTCCTCCACTCATTTACATTCATAATTGTAAAATATATGCTTAAATAGTACTTACTGATTCCATGCTTTGGAATCGTAATGCTACAATTATACACATTGATATAAAATATCCTGATCAACACACTACATTCTAAGGTTTACTCACAACAATTATCAACTATGTTTCAAGATACTGATTGTATTGACCAATATTGTATTTATATTAACACATTGTTGTCGATTATTGTTTCCATGAAGTAATGTATGCAACACTGATTTGTATATGTGACGCTATAATCAAGACTTGTAGCACTGTCCACTTAACTATGAGCAGGTTTATTGATTATTTGACTTTAAACTGACTCTGAAGGAAGTGTATAAGGGACAACTATGTAATGCATTTCGGTTCGACGATGCCCCATGTTAGTAGGTGAAAGAGCTCAGTATCGCTTGACTGTGGAGTCTATCGCTTTTGTCATTGTCTGTTTTGGCCGATATATGTTCAATAATGTCGCTTATGAAGATGGGCAGGACGCAAGGTTTGCTGTATTTCCGCTTACTGGCACGTGGATATAGATAGGCCAAGTAATACATAATATGGGTAGTCAAGCAGACATCCACGATTGGGGAACATACAGCGCAGTCAAAACCACTGGCCAGATGGTGACAGTCCAACACGCTCTACACTTTACATATGCACATCGGTGTCCATTGTAGGACTCCAAAAATAGTTGCGCTTACACCTTCGACTCGCCAGATCGGCCAGACAGAGTGTCAGCCGTGACTACGGCACAGCTAGACATGCACCACCAGCGTGTTTAAGGTTGATGATACCTGTCCATGAAATGCAGGACATATGAACAGAAATCCCCAGATTGTCGTGTCCATAGAAGTAAGGCCCACATCCCAGTCCCGCACACATGAAGGATGTGTAATGCGCATCGTGGGGGTTTGCAGCCATGGGATCCTGGGTATGCAAAATGGGGCTCGTGTTGTTTGGCAGATAATCCGCTGTCCCGCCCGTGGGAGGGCTGTGGGTATAGCACGTGCCTTAGTCCCCACTAAGGATGCAAAGCATCCACTGGGTAATGCTAAAAGCAGGTGTAAAATGTGTTCAGCCCTACATCAGTGTCCAGTAGGCAATTCCCATGGATGGACAAGTGTACGACCAAGATGGCACCTATAACTGGACACCTGGTGGAATTACACAGCTGCGTAAGGCATAACACAGGAAATACATTAGGGACTACAGTAGACACTCCCCATACAAAGTCAGACCGCCGGCGAATACCGCGCATACAGCACTCGATCTGCCAGCAACAACATGAGGATCACTCGCCCATACTGCGGAACAAATGGGCGACCTGTGGAACACATACTAATGGCATACTAACAACCTCAACTACGAAGGTCATACGATGTTTCAACACTAGCTGCTCCCGCATATAATCTAACATGCTTCAATGAATAAATAGGGTATGCATGTTCTGTCTGTTTTATATTGACAATACAGTGGCGATATGTCCTACTGGGCCTTCTGAGGATTACTTCAAGCACTTGCCAACCTGCAGCATTACATCAATACCATTTGGGTTAATCGTAGTAGAACATGGGTTTCATAGCACAACATAATATGTGTAGTCAAACAGACATCCGCGAGTGGGGAACATACAGCAGCGGTCACAACCACTGGCCAGATGGACACAGCCCAACATGTTCTACATTTTACATATGCACATTTGTGTCCATTGTAGGACCCAAAAATTTCTCCTTTGCAACGCCAACTGGGTGCAAGCGGAAGACCAAGATGAACTACAGCCGTGACTACGGCACAGCTACATATATGCACCGCCAGCGTGTTCAAGGTTGATGACAACTGTCCATGAAATGCGGACATATGCACACTAATCCACAGATTGTCGAGTCCACAGATGTGCGGCCACATCCCATTCCAGCACACATGGAGGATTTGCTATGGGTACTGTCGAGGGTTGCAGCCATGGGATCGTGGGTATGCAGAAATGGGTGTTGGAGATGATTGGCAGATGATCCATTGTCCCGCCTGGGAGGGATGTGGGTACAGAACATGCCTTACCACCCACCAATACTGACAATCATCCACCGGAGAATGCTACATGCAGCTGTGAAATGGGTACAGCCCTACACCAGTGTCCAGTAGGCATTTCCCAAGGATGGACAAACGACGGACAAGATGGCACCCATAATAGCAAACCTGGTGCAATCACACAGCCGTAGTAAGGCATAACACAGGAAATACAGATGGAAACAACAGTAGACACACCCGTAGACATCCATCCTGCCGCGTAATCCCGCGCATACAGCAGCCAAGGTGCTAGCAAGTATGTGGGGATCACCCGCCCACCCGGCGGAACATACGGGCGCCCTGGGGAACACATATTAATGGCACACCAACAGCGCCAAATAGGCAGGTCATACTATCGTTAAAATATGGCGTTCCCACAGACAAATAACATACTGTCATGGATAAATAGGTTCTACATGTACCGCTGTGTTATAATGACAATACAGTGGCGGATAGTTCACAATGGTACCTCTGAGGATTACTTAAAGCAGTTGCCAACCTGCAGTACTACAGTAACACCATATGGGTAAATTGTGGAAGGACACGGGTTCCGTAGCACTACATAATATGGGTAGGCAGACAGACATCCGGGACTGGGGAACATACGGCGCAGTCAAACCCACTGGCCGAATGGACACAGTCCAACATGTTCTACACTTTACATATGCACATCGGTGTCCATTGCAGGACCCAAAAATTTCTCCTTAAGTAAGTGTGGGCAGCATAGTGTGAACCAGAAGAGGTGACAGCCGTGACTACGGCACAGGTAGATATATGCACCACAAGCGCCTTCAAGGGTGATGACAACCGCCCATGAAATGCAGGACATATGAATAGGACTCCCCAGGCTGCTGCGCCCATACACGCATGCTCACATCCCATTTCCGCACACATGAAGGGTGTGCAAGGGTACTGTCGAGGGTTGCAGACATGGGATCGTGGGTATGCAAAATGGGTGTCGGTGTGTGTTGGCAGATGATTCGCTGTCCCGCCGCGTGCGGGACGTGGCCATGGCATATGCGTTACTCCGCAATAATAATGCCGATCATCCACCGGAAATGGAGAATGCAGCTGTGAAATGTTTACAGCCCTATACTAGTGTCCAGTAGGCAGTTCCCATGGATGGACAAACGACGCCAAGATGGCACCCATAGCTGCAAACCTGGGGGAATCCCACAGCTGTTGCAAGGCATAACCCAGGAAATACAGATAGGGACTACAGTAGACACTCCCCATACAAAGCCAGACCGCTGGGCAGATACCGCGCATACAGCACTCAATCTGCCAGCACATCAATGGGGATCACACGCCCATACAGTGGAACAGATGGGTGACCTGTGTAAACATACCAATGGCACAATCTCAACGCCTGCTGGGAATGACATACGATGGTCAAACTATGGCGCTCCCACCAATGAAAGACATCCTTCGTGAATTAATAGGATTGATGTCAATAGACCATGGCAAACACCCAATGAACAGGAAAGACTTGCTGGCACCCTATGGCCACAAACCATGTCACACATAGGTAGATGGAACAGTCAACTTAAACATTTCGTCCACGACACGCCGCATATGGTATCCAAAGGTACTTCATAGACATGTATGCGCTATCACCCGTGGGCCCCGTGGAGACTTACACATAACATGGAAGTATCCAAGCTTTAAATGTCCACCCTTACACTTCCATTTGTCACTTTCTATGCGAACAATGAACATGTAGCCACAGCATAGAAAGCACAGACGCACTGCTAACGAAACACACACATGTCAACATCACAGAAAGCATACTATGAACACACGTATTACATGATATTGTACTATGAAACACAAACAAACCAGCAACCTGCGGCAAGAATAGTCCCCGTAGTTCGACACAACACAAGTCTTCGTAACATTTAAACAGTTTATTAAAACATGCAACGTTGTTTCCATTAACGTTTGCAGAAAAAAGCAAAGTCTAAGAATGTTCACAATCAACAATGTGAGTCTTAACAAGATTTTAAATATCACATTGTTGATTGTGAACAGTTTAAGAATTTGCTTTTTCAGAAGAAGTTGTGAAAGCAACGGAAACACACACACACACACGGAAGGGACGGGAGACGAACCTACGCCTATCTACATGAACTCACTACAGTATGAAGCATTTACAGAACGCGCTACCGAGTTTACTGAACAGAGCGCTGTCAGAGGCATACTTGTAGGCTGGTGACATCACCCGCAAGACAATAGTTGGCAATAGCCAAGGTATGTGTTGCGGAGCATCTAAAAGCATGTTCATTCGCAGAGGCAGCTGGAAACACACACACACACACACGGAAGGGACGGGAGACGAACCTACGCCTATCTACATGAACTTACTACAGTATGAAGCATTTACAGAACGCGCTACCAAGTTTACTGAAGAGAGCGCTGTCAGAGGCATACTTGTAGGCTGGTGACGTCACCAAGAAGACAATAGTTGGCAATAGCCAAGGTATGTGTTATGGAGCCGCCTAAAAGCATGTTCATTCGCAGAGGCAGCTGGAGACACACACACACACATACACACGAGAGGAACGGGAGACTAACCTACGCCTATCTACATGAACTAACTACAGTATCAACCATTTACAGAACGCTACCGAAGTTTACTGAAGAGAGCGATGTCAGAGGCATACTTGTAGGCTGGTGACATCACCCGAAGACAATAGTTGGCAATAGCCAAGGTATGTGTTATGGAGCGCCTAAAAGCATGTTCATTCGCAGAGGCAGCTGGAAACACACACACACACACACACGGAAGGGACGGGAGACGAACCTACGCCTATCTACATGAACTTACTACAGTATGAAGCATTTACAGAACGCTGCCACCGAGTTTACTGAAGACAGCGATGTTAGAGGCATACTTGTAGGCTGGTGACGCCACCAAGAAGACAATAGTTGGCAATAGCCAAGGTATGTGTTATGGAGCCGCCTAAAAGCATGTTCATTCGCAGAGGCAGCTGGAAACACACACACACACACACACACATGGAAGGGACGGGAGATGAACCTACGCCTATCTACATGAACTTACTACAGTATGAAGCATTTACAGAACGCGCTACCGAGTTTACTGAAGTGAGCGCTGTCAGAGGCATACTTGTAGGCTGGTGACATCACCCGAAGACAATAGTTGGCAATAGCCAAGATTTGTGTTGTGGAGCGCCTAAAAGCATGTTAATTCGCAGAGGCAGCTGGAAACACACACACAGAGACACACACACACACACACACACACACACACACGGAAGGGACGGGAGACGAACCTACGCCTATCTACATGAACACACTACAGTATGAAGCATTTACAGAACGCGCTACCGAGTTTACTGAGCAGAGCGCTGTCAGGAGGCATACCCTACGTGGTGGTATCATTTGCAGAGGCAATGCGCCCGATCGAGTTAGGTCAGAGTGCGCAGTCACGCAGCCTGTTACCATCCCAAGGTCGCCGCACAGTAACACGTTAGTGCTGCAGTCGGGAATACCAAGTAACTACTGATCAGTACATCACTGCCTACTGGGCATGCTCAGACACTTAGACTCGGCACAGAGCAGACATGCATACACATGGTGCGACGGCATGGGTGGCGGAATGTGGACCGCCGTGTGTGTCCAGCCACACAACAGAAACCTGGCCATGCCACAGACGTGGGCTGCTAAGGGGATACAGGCATGCACCCAGGTATAACTGCAGTCGGCCGCGGTGTGCACTGTGCTGTGTGTCTATCTACACAGCTGCCTACTGGGCATGCTCAGACACTTAGAGTCGGCACAGAGCAGACATGCATACACATGGTGCGACGGCATGGGTGGCGGAATGTGGACCGCCGTGGTGTGTCCAGCCACACAACAGCAACCCGGCCATGCCACAGACATGGCCGCTGCAGCGGGAATATCTAGGTGCAATTAACCATGTGTAGGACTGGCCTACAGTTTGTTGCATGCTACAGACAACCCTCCCAAACACAGGCTACCTGCACAGATGTCCTGAGGACACTGGTGAGTGGGCATGCTCTCACAACAGCACCGTATTGGGTGACATGAACCACCCATACATAGACTGGGAACATTAGCCATGGCACAACACACTACGCCACCGGTCACAGGTGTTCTCACACCTGGCCACTGTTAAACAGCCATGCACCATACATACTATGGGGATGTCTGACAGTTCTGCCCATCACACATGGTGAGGATATGCCCCACACAGGATGTACAGCCCTCAATGGTGATGCCAGACCGTATAGTGGATCCACTGGTCATCCACATCCTGTAACCAACACCGCATGGGGACCTAAGTGATGACCTCTCCACAACAAACCACACACATCATACGACCGTGTGGTACCCTACAAGTCCTCCATGCCAGTGTTGAACCCAGGCCAGACCGCAACCGCCTAACGAATGCATTCTCTGAGCACCCACATGCATGTCTGCAACAGGCAAACATGATAACATCAGGACCTTGTCCACCACAGGTAGGCACATGGTGTGGTGGACCCCAGCCACTGACTAGCTGTACATCAACAGTTGGAGCTAATACATGACAGAGCAATGTCAATACCAGGGAAACCATCTCCCATTCATACCGGCGTCACCATACGGCCACACATACAATCATCCACGGCCGCCAGGGAGTGGTACTGCAGAGGGCACATGAGACAACCATAGGGCCTTCCTTAACTGTGGTAAGGACATGGTTGGGGCACACAGACTTGGCTGGAAATGGTCCAGAATGGTACAACGGTCACTGCACCCACAGACATTGTCTGCAAACCAGCGGACATGTTCCATGCATACATCCCCCCCCCAAGAGGGGACATATCCATCCCACCAGAGTGTAGCCTCCCAAACATCTCATATGGCCTGGAGTGATCCCATATCTCTATGGCGGTTGACACAGCACCAATGGGCACCGATGGTGTCCCTGGCTGTGTGCTACCCATCCTCATTGAGGGCCTCGCCCACACATGCGCCACTGTGTCATGTTAGCCTTACTATGGGCTATGTCCCCAATGGATGGCATATGGCATCTGTGGTCCCACTATGCCAGGGTAGTGCTCTTATGGACTGTAGACAGCCACACCCTATCCGCTTGACAAGCCTTGTCTGCAAAGCTGTGGGAGGTCCATACAGGTGCCCATGGATACAGACAGCGTGTACAGCCAATACCGAACATACCCACAACAACATAGTCAAGGGCGGATCCTGCCTCCCGAACCTGCTCGCCCTGTCGGGAGAGGCCAGCAAGGCCATAGATGGGGATACGTGGGTTTGCACACAGTACCATGACCTGGTGGGAGCGCTCAGAGCACACTACACATGGGACTCATGGAAAGGCTCGCCAGCATACATGTGGGGACATATGTCACCCGATGCTTCTCAGAAAGGTTGGAGGTCACACCACACAGGGTTGGTGTTCCTGGTGCCTTGTCACACTCATATCTGGTCTCCAGTGGAGGCCCACAGGGCTCAGTCCTGGGCCCCTGCCATATGGCATTCGACCTTCCAATGTGCATGCAATCATAGGGGGATTGTGGCAGACAAGGTATGCAGATGACCACGCACCGAACACCATACCCAACACCCCATGTGACACGGACATCCACCTAGGGCGCCATAGACATGGATAACTGGTGCCAGAGCCATGGCCTGCTACTACATGCCAGAGAAGGTGCAGACCTACCCAGTGTGAAGGACATGTTCGGCCCAATGGCACATGTAGGTGGTAAGCCATTCCAGATGGTGGACATGTTCATGGAAATGGCTACGACACCTGTCGTTAACATCTGTCAACACACACAATGGCAATGTGGGTGTGAAGACATTCCACTGTGGCCTCCTGGTCTGGAAGGAATCGATCGACATCAGGGTGTTCATTGTACCCCTGTACACATCACACACCAGAGCAATGACTGCGCATTGGCACAACTGGCCTCTAGCTAACCTGACGCCTGCAGCACTCTGAAGGACCGCAAACGCTACACAAGGCGGGATGACGGTGCTAGGACATGTGTCACAAGCTGCACGACCAAGGGGACTCCGCTGTAAACCTTCACAGCACATCTGCTCTGTGGTGATCTGTGCCTGGCATACACGGCCATGTCTGACCTGGGTGACATGGGCATATTCCACTTCCTAGGCTCCAGGCAAACACGGGCACAGAAGCGACTGTCACACACATCACCACAAAGATGAGTGTGACGTGCTGGGGGAACAGGGTCAACGGCCGGAGAACCCCTACAACACGTAGAGGAGTGCCAGCCCATGTGAAGGAAAGGCACTGACTGCCTTCGTCCAGGAGTAATAATGACATGTGGATGTGTGGATATAGTTATGCGCCAGGCATCATCTGTGTGTCAGTGCTGGACGAGGGACTGGGGACTGATGGATGTGGCATCCCCATCCTGAGGGGTGTTAGCAGCCACACACAGTCATGCTAGGTCCACACATGTTGTAGGGCACATACCCTGTTATGTACATGTGCACCTATGTTCCTATGTAGGGGTCCATGCCGAAAAGGGTACCTGTGCTATGCTGATGTTGCCAGACATGCTCAGGGTACCCCACGACTCACGCTGGGGAACTAATTACAGTGCTCCCAGTAGGCACATGCAAGTACACCATCATTGTCATACGGGTTAACTGAACCAACATGGTGCTACACATGTAACCACCACACATACTGTGTACACAGATCAATGAATGCTGCACCTGTCCTGCATGGTATGTCTGCTGCATGATGTCAGTGCACAACCCACATCACATACACACCTGTCACCAGCCATACACACACACCACAACATACACATCACGTACTATGCGGACACAGGTATCACATACACCTCTCACTATCTTGTCCACCCTGTGCATCAGAATATGTTTGCATAACCATGCACTGATGGTGTAGCTCACAGTTATGCGGCAGAGACTTCATCATATGCACAGGGTGATGTGTGCCACAAGCATAGGCTGTACCAATGGATGACATCATGTGTGTGTGTAAGGGCCTGTGCATTGACTGGGCATGTCTGTGTACATTGCATGTGGGTGTGGTGGAGCCCTACAGTCGTGTTTGCTGTGTGTGGGTTTGTGTGTACACAGTTCAGTCATCTGTGATGCCTACACGGGTATGCTTGGCAGCCCCAGACTGTACAGTGCAGGTGTTACGGCTCACTGTGTCCGCCTGCCGCGACGCGACCCGCGGCTCGCCTGGGGTCGCACGGGCACGACCGGGTGTAGGAACAGACAGTCAACTCTCCGTTGTCACATATCCGCTGGAAACGTGCCCACGCCGGGCCGCCCAGGGCCACGCCCACGTGGCCTGCTCTGTCCTGGTGTGGTCGGTGTAGTAGCAGCTGCACTGCTGCTGCTACCAGCACTGGGTGGTGGGCATGGGAGGTGGCACGCACACGCTGACCTGCACCAAGTGGTGTTGCTGGCCCACGCCCACGCGCCCTATGCCTCACCCCTACCTGGTGTTCCTGCACGGACAGCCCACGCCAAGGATGGCCATGCCCCGGTCGAGGATACCAGCCATCTCACCCAATCTCCTATCCAGAACATCGGCAAGATGCTGTTGGGCATTCGCAAATGCCTGGATGTTGTCATTCAAGGAACGGATTGCAGACCTCTGCAGCCTCTGCCCTTCCTGGTTCTGCCGCTCGCACGCGTGCGCGCCGCCATTACAGTCTGGAACATGCGCCTGGTTATACCAGCTGCTGCACCCTGTACGGCAGGTGTATGTCTAGCGGTGCTCCCCACGAAAGCAGCACCTGCCACATGCCTGCGTGGCACTGCACCAGTCATTACACTGGCAACATCGTGGTGTACCCACACCTTCTGCAGCCACCACACATTCCTGCTCGGTGCCAACAGACGCTGACTGACCGTCATCTATGGGCAACGGTGTTGGGGTATGTGTCGGCATCCAAACCGTGTTCAGGGATGAAGGGACGTAAGTGTGATGTTCTCCAATGGCACAGTGTGTGCCTGTGACGACCCTGCCTGTGCCTCATGCACATGGTCATCACCACTAGTATCTGTGGGGACACTAGCATCAGCTGGACCGCAGGAGGGGAACTCACCTACAGCACCTGTCAATACAAAGGCATACCGTCAGTTACACACACACACACACACACACACACACACACACACACACACACACACACACACACACACACACACACACACACACACACAGACATCATGCATGTGATAATGCAGGTGGCATGCAGCATTCACACACCACAGACCAGTGAATGTAGACCAGACATTCCTAGTGGCAGTATGCACACTGCCCTGGTGGGAACAGTACAACAGGCAGGTGTCTTTTAGTAGGCATGCAGTACACACATTCATGGTAGTTTGCATGCATCGCCGTGATACACCGTGGTGGCCACGGGTGTGTTGACAGTACACATGTCTGCCGACACTATGTCATGTACACCGCATACATGTGTGGTATCATGTGGACATGTGACGATGGTGTCCCACTGCATGCAGCACATCACAATGGCTGTCATGGTGCAGTGTTATGTGTACAGTCTACAGATACAATGTATGGGTAACAGGGATGTCTGTGCAGGTGCGGTTGGTGTGAGCTGTGTACATAGCTGTACAGTGTGGAGGCGGGCACTGTGCCACTGCACAGTAGCAGGACACAGTTATGTTTCTGTGTGATGCGTGACCTGGACGCATTACATTGCCATGTCTGTAAGTCGGTTCATCCGCCAGCAGCACGTATGTGGTGGATATTGGAGGCACCTGTAGTAGCTGTGGAGAGGCATTCCATGTCAGTGGTGTACTACATCGGATGTCCAGGGGGGCCACTACAGTGATGAGCCCACTATGTGTGTACAGGGTGCAACGGTGACTACCCACTGTGGATGTACTGTGTGGCAACATGCCTGTAGGTATCGCACCATGGCCTTGTCTGTCTGGGTCATTGACAATTGTGTGTGGTGGACATCGTGCACATGGCCCTGTGGTGGCCCATGTGACATACAACCATACTAGTGTAAGGTGTCACATTCCCTACAGATATGCAGACAGTGTGGATGTCTGCTATGTCGCATAGGTCATGTCATGGTGTGAAACTGTTGCAGCCAGACATCCACGCATGGGACATGGCATGTGCCATGTCACAACGTGTGCACCGATGCAGGGGCATAGGTCACATTGGTAACACCTGTGCTCTGGCAAGATCACAGCTCACTATGTGGTACTGTGTGCATACTGCAGAGGCATACCGATGCATACTACACATGCAGCCATTGTGGAACACCTACACCATTGTATGCATAGCTGAATGCACGTAACACACCAATAGGTCGTGTGGTGTCATGCCACTCCACGCTAACGGTCGTATCTACTGTACATGGGTGGTGTGTGTGTCAGGTGGTGCAACCTGTATACCGTGACTGGGGCACACACAGGTGTGCATGTCATGCCTGGACACATGGGGAATATCAATACACCATATCATGCCTTTGACTAGCAACAGACTTACCTGCAACAGACCCTTGTGTTTGCGGCACGCCAGACGTACCTGTAAAGGGATGACACAAAGGTATACACATTATCCATTACTATCGCCACAGTCAGCAGTGTGCATGTCACATCATGCATCTGTGAGTTAGCATGTGCTATGCACATGTCTGCTAACACAACATAGCATACTGTAGTATGCGCCCTGTGTGGCCATATACCTGGCATGTATTGCTATATTATGTGTTGTACTATGACACCCACCCCACGCCACTTATCATACAAACATGCATCCCTGACTTACCATGCAGCTCCAAGCTCATAGTTCGGCCGACCCCCACCTCCACCATCCACCGATGGCTTTCTGCGTGTTGTTCCGTGGGTGTCCCCAGACTGGCCAGGAGCTCCTCCGTGGCTGTGAGTGGGGCTGGGTTGGTGGCCCACCACCTGTCCCACGCTGTTGTCTGGCGATTGCAGCGGCACGCTGTCTTGCATGCCGGATCAGGTCTGTGCAGTGCCTGCGGATCTGCTGATAAGTGCGGTTGTATCCGCCCAGGCTGTTCACCCTCCTGCACATCTCCTCCCACATCTCCTGTCGTTCCTGTGCCTGCTGTGGCACATGACTGAATAAGACGTCATGATTAGTATGGAGGTATGGGATGATCACCCCCTCCTCCTGTCGACTGAAAGCAGGAAGCTGGGAACGTGGCATTATCTGTAAGACATAATGATGGTGGCAGGTCACATTTACACTGCTGTGCTGGCATACTGTTGGAAATACATTGCTATGACAAGTACGACATCTGCACAGTAATCTGTGAAAGGCATCGTGGCAGTGACACAGCCGATGTGTTGGCTTCACACCATTGAGCAGTGGGTGTCACATCATATCTGTTTGCCACCCCATCACACTGTACACGCACCATGTAGATGTTAGCCAGCTGTGGACATGTGTACCTGGCTGCACCTGTGTCCATATCACTGGCATAGGTCCCCATGTGACGGCGGTGCTGCTGTTCACCTGGACGCTGTGTATATGTCAGTACACATCACGTCTGTAGCCATTGTGAACGGCAGCAGTGGCACTGTACACATACACATGGACACCTGCACATGCATGTGTTGTGCCATGTACATCCACACAGCACTGTACGGGTGTTGGACAACTTGCCACAGCTCACCTGTGTTGCACATGTGATAGACATAGGGCAATGTGTAACCATGACACATTAGCAGGACAGGCCATGCATAGCATGTACACACACACATTGTCCAGAGCATCACACAGCACCTGTGACACCACAGGGTGCATCACCGCCACATTACTGCTGTGTATGGTTGATAGTGAGAGTGCCTTTTGTCCATTGCACCATGTAGGATCAGGATAGCTCATGCAGCCTTGCTGGGCAGGTCTGCATGGTATGGCAGGGTATGCCACATACATGGCACTGGGTTGTGATCCACCTGGGGTTTACGATATTGGCAGGGTGGCTGTCCATTCCATATGTCATTGCTATGTGTATATGGACATTCAACATGTCTATCGCCATGGTGTGGACACTGGCCTCAAGCAAGGTATGCTGCACGCTGCTTGCTGAGGGTGTGTCTGGTGCATGCAGGTATCACACATCCATGCATACACTGTAACCCAGGCAGGTGCTATGTGCTGGGATATTGATCAACACAGTGCTGTATGTGGACACACACCGCTATCCCGCACATGGATGGTTGCCTGCACTGATGTGGGTACCACATATGTGTACATCCAGTGCCTGCTGCCACCCCCATGTCTGCTGCTGCACTACACACCGCCATCCCTCCCTCTGTGAATGTGGTGTTGGGCACAGCATAGGTATCCATGTATGGGGACAGGGATGTTCACATAGCAGGGTCACTGATGGTATCGTCGATCAAACCATACGCGTATGACGCAACCCTCACACATATAACCCATTCATATTGTTGTTCACAACGGTGACACAGCTATATTGCTATGCCGGAGACATTCACAGCCATACATACACAGATGCATGCACGCCCATCTGTGGCATGGCCTGGACTATTGGTGTGGTTCAGCACATTACATGTTTGACTGCAGCTGGCGCAGACCTACTGTGCACATGTCTACACGGTAAGCCTGTTCTACAGTAGGCATCTGTGATGTGCTGTGCACATCTCATATCTGCACATTTGGTTGGTGTCCATCGGTCCACGGGCCAGTGGTGGGACACACAGGGATGTTGCTGAACATATATGCATGCAACCCTGTACAGCTGTAACACTAGCCTCTCAGATGCTCATGTGTCGTGGACGTGAACACCGTACACACACATGTGGTTGTGGGCTGCCGCCCATACCCATCTCCTCCTGTGGGTTGCTATCATCCCACACACTCCTTGTATTGTATGTTCAGGCTATGCACCTATGTGGGGCTTGTGGGCATGCAATACGATACTATATGCCTTTGCACCCATCACAGACAATGTCACACAGGTACACCGCAGCCGTACACATCACAGCTTGTTGTCAGCACGTCACATGTGGTACACACATAACACATCTCCTGTGGGACATGGTCATTTGTACGGGCATGTCCAGCAGTCACATACCACAGCTACCCCTACATGACGGCTATGCAGGACATGTGTCTGTACAGCTACTGTGACATGTACACGAGCAATGTCCCTACCTACATCACATGGTACTACCTGTGGAGTATGTGTGTCTGCATCCATGCTATGGACATAGATGACAATTGTACATCAATATGTGCAACATAACTCATTGGGGTTGTCATGTGCACATGTTCCATGTGTCAATGCATTGTTTGTCTCTGTTGGGCGGTCATTGTTGTGCATGGTTTACATGGCTGACATAGCATACTGTGTCTGATTCCAGGTACTTCATTGGGCTACCAGCATTGTACATTTCTACAGCACATTCCAGCCATCATGTAGCCAGCTTACATGACAGTGGGAGGTGTTCCGCCATGTGCACATATGTCACACAGTACGAGGGTGACTGACACACATTGTCAGGACTGGGTTCTGACTGCTGTGGATGTGTGTACTGGTGTTGACAACCATGACTGCACCAGATGGTGTCTTCTGGATGTGTAACATTCACAACACACACCTACATTCACATAGCAGCACATCGCCCACGACAATGGACATTCCTGCATGAACACTGTGTACGGTATGTCTGTATGACCACTGCATATATCACTGGTAGCCACCAGCATGGCTGCCTACAACAGCGATGTGTGTATCCTGTGCAAACATGGGTTACACCTGTCACAACACACCTGTGTCAGATGGCCCTGTAGTGGGTGACAGTGCAGTTCCATACATCATGTAACAGTATACATCGTGCACCAGTATGTTGCAGACATGTGAACGGCTGTGCTAGTCGACATATGCACACATGACACATCACCTGGTACACCGTGGTCTGCCTTGCCACCTGCTATTGTGACCACCCTGTGATGACATTGTACGGCCCACATGGACTGGGACATGTGATGGCTCAATGGTGAATTAACCCTCCAGGTGTGTGTCTAGCCAGGTGTCCAGTAGCCAGTGGTCTGCACGCAGGGATAGTGTACATTGGCCTACTCTGTCACTGGGACTGTTGACTATGGTCATACTGTAGTTATGCAGGCATGTAGTGTTTGTCCAGTCTGATAGCCGTGTTCAACCACACTACCGTGGCACACATGACCTGTGGACATCTGCCTAAGGTGTGCAGCCCACATGTACATCTTCACATGCTATGCTGCCTGTGCAGCGGTGTCACATGTCTGTCTCCGGCAGGGCTGTCACAGGTAGGCACAGCATGCAGTGATGTGTGACAATGCTTACACCCTCCACTGTGTTGTACACAAGCACTGCACACACAGTACAGCACACATGTCATTTATCTGCAGTGCCTGGGACCTGCCTCCATGCCCTACACGGCACACCTGCCAGTCCAGATTGTACACAGATCATACCTCCCAGGCACATACCTGACTGCAACACACACGGGTGGGTGGTTCCCACACCACACAGTGATTTACACACATACTGTATATTCCCAAGACACATTGCATCATAGGTAATCCATGTTCAGATACCCATGTTCGTGACCGCTACGCACATTGTGACACGCGACAGTGAATACACTGTACACCACAGGTTACATGCTGGTCGTGTTGGCATACTGTACATTGCACCTAGGACAGTTGCTACTGCTATGTATTGACAGCAACACGCCCTTCCCTAGTATGGACTCCCATGTACCCACACATGCTTAGCCATGCAGTACGCATAGCTGGGTGACACATTACACGACACATACCATACCTACACTACCCTCGGCATGCACCAAACCTCCATGTGTCTGTGTGCTATGCCTACACACATCCCCTCTGTTTGCTGAACATCCATGCTTCTCATCCCTGCTAGCCACACCCTAAACACACAACCATAGCAGCATGCATGGTACATACACTCTACAGCCGGTATTACTGACATCCACTGACAGAGGTAGTTGATGGCATGGCACCCCGTACGATGGACAGTCTACGTGCCTATGCCAACACTGATCACAGTGCACTTCTGCTACATTTACACACTGGTAGGGACCATGCTATTCCACACAGAGACATGGTGGTACTGGCCTTTTCACAGACGCCACAGTGGTATTCCTGTTCCATGCACACATGCTGTATGGGCACATGTGCAGGCTGTTGCACGGTAGTTATGTTCACCTGTGTGTGGTGTGTCACTTGACAGTCATGGTGTGTCCTCATGGTGCATCACATACCCACAGCTAGCTACCTACACATGACTGCCAGACATTGCAGTGTGGGCCCTCACGCAGTGTGGTGGTATGTCTCTGCTGTTTGACTACATCCACATTCAATGCAGCATACCACAGTCATGCAGGCATTGCCAACACAGATGTTGCTGGCATCGTGCCTGCCAATGGGGTACCTACCAACAATACACACTCTCACTCACTACAGGGTTCCAATCCTTGGCTGGACATTGTATTAACCCTGTGGACACATACATAGTACTGCCATGCACATGTTATGTCCGGGAACACAGTCCCAATGTCACCTCCAATCGCCGTAGTTGTTGTATCCCGCCAACCTGGCTGTTACATGTCTCTGCAGCAGCACACTGCATTGACTGCTAGCCCATTCATGTACGTTGTGTACCCTGACCACCACACTACCACATCTATCACACTACACATGGGTGGTACTGCATTGCACGTATGGGGCTGCATTTGTACACCCATGACTGGGCCATTCAGTATGGCACTGGGCCACATCTTGACATACATGCTTCACACACTCATTGACTACCTGCATGCCTTTACTGGCACCCTTGTTGGGCTTATGTGCGCCACAGCACACCACATCCCATGCTGGCCACCTGTCATACTATTGCATGGGTGGTTGGGGTGGTACAGAGGGTATCACATCAGACATGATCCGCTCTTTGCCCTTCAGCGCCATTCCACTTTATGCTATTGCCAATGTACACATCCAGCATCACATCGCACTCTATGTCTCGGATGTTACGCCATGTGCCTCCTGTACAGGTCACACAGTGGTGCAGGCATATCATGCTAACTACAACAAGTCAGGGACGTGTGACATTGCACAGTCCTCAGACATGTGGCCCCTCATGCTCAGTATTTGCATACGCACACTACCTGCTGTCACACAGTATTGTCCATGCCTACATATACCACATCTACATACCTGGCAGCATTCTAGCTCATCCTACTCATATTGCTAACAACCATACAGGTGTCAGTGTGGCAGATATATCATGTAGATATCATTGCATCAGTTACATCACACATAGTGCATACACATCACCTTTGCATAGTGACAGTCATGCAGTGTGTATCACATGGATACTGTCCCTATACATGCATATCACGTTGTACATGGTTGATGTACACACACATGCCCCACATGGTGCTGTGGTTGCCATATTCCACCATGGCGTGGGTACACATGTGCAGGACCACGCATTTCTGGACCGTATGTCTAGCTGATACCTTGGGTGCCCTTGTACCTGTGCCATACACACATGTACACGCTGGCAGTGTTACAATAACACATGTGTGGTGTACCTTACACAATGGATACAACGTTACATGTCTCAGTATAGTCATGCTGTGATCTCTACCCGGCTCAGACAGTTTACATATGCAAATGACAGTCATGTAACACATCTGTACTCACCTGCATACCACTAACACAGGGGTGTAATCTACTCTGCCATGGGCCATGTTCTCCGCAGTACTGATGCATGTAGTACTCCTACATGGCGCTTGCAGTGGGCAGGGTGGGAGGAGCAGTCCTGCATGTGTGCACACATGCCACATTGCTCAGCCCGGGCGTCTGTGTGACATCCACAGACTGGACACACACCGTGTTGTGGGACATAGGTCCTGTGCACATCCCACAGGGGCACACTGTGTCACTAGTCATGTGATAGCTCCCTTGCTGGTAGGGTGACACAGACCCATGGTACCACCACAGCGCAAGTACTGTATAGACATACAGTTGACATCCACTTCTGCCGTTCAGTGGACACTACCATGGGGGGGGGTGACACTACTGTGTACATTGCACATGTGTTTACACACGGCCCTGCCGGACATCATTGTGGCACACATTGCACCTGCTACGGAACGTTTGGACATGGTTACTTGCTGTTCCCTCCATTTCGGGTACCTATTCTGCTACTACATTGTCCCATATGTGCAGGCCATACATATCTTGTTTATGTACATAACATTAGGCCATCCCTCCATCATGCATGCTATGCCTGTGATACTGTCTATGATTTCTGAACATATCCATCATGACAGCTTTGCATTACACATAATTGACATAGTCACCCCTACTGCGTGGGCTACGTGCACGTCGTGTGCACATTCCGTATGACATCGACGGTATATGCCCATGCACATGTGTGCTGTGACACTATACATACATGGCCTATCCCCTGCTGTGGGGCTTCATTGTTCGATATCCACTGACAGCATCGGCATGGGTGGTGGCATTGTTCTGTGTTTGGAATCCCTATGGCGGACCTTGGGTTATCACATCTGTGTACATGTTGTCCCACTGCTGTGCACACATTGTCCGCAGTCATTGGTATGCTCCGCGGCTTAGCATTACATGACCACCTTTCACCACTCTCTGCCTAATGGACAGGTATCTTTACTTACACACATCATTCACATACAGTGCAGATTAGTGATACGTATCATGCGTTACACATCAGTACATCTCGTGGGTTCGACATAACTTTCCGGCCTTCGCTTCTGTATTCGCCAATATCTTCCTCTCAGTATTTTCTTCGATAGCGCTTTGTTCGCTAGAACATACGGTTTGAATATCCAGGAGTCTTCCTTTATTCGCCGTCACCTGAGGCATGTGGGTTCATCACGCCAATAGCTGTTCCTCGGTGTGTACTTATGCGCATATCACTGGTGATCCTCCTCCATTCAGACGCTACCCGGGAAACTAGGCCATGGTTCATTCCTCGTGTGGCGTTAGTTATTTGCACTACCTTCGTGGGGATGGTATGTATTGTATAATGTTTGTGTGACTGCATACGCTATGTGTGGTGTCAGGTACATTACGCTGTGGTGTTAGCCGTGGATTGTGTGTGTTGGGTATGGTATTCTGTTTGACATGTGGGTGTCCGTGTCCTGGCGGCGTCTGTCGATGGCATTGTGCATTCAGATGTGTAACATAGCTGTTATATTCCTGTACACAACGGATGCAAGGATGCATCAGCTGCTGCTAGTGTTTCCCACGCGGCTTGTTGCGGGTATGCCGCTGTCATTGACTGCCTGTATGTTTTTGCTACGGTTTTAGCTGTTATCCCTTTGATATGTGCGATGGGGTATATCTGTGGATGTGGGTGACGGGTACGGGGTGTGGGTCTTGCATTTATACATACAAGATATGCTTGTGTGTGTGCTCCATCCCTGCTTGGGGAGCTGCAGGTTACCTGTCTGTTGTTCTGGGAATGTTTGTTTTGTTGATGTCGTGTGGTGTCGGTATCGCCTGCATGTGTGCTTCCTGCACGTATTCCTCCTTCACATCGGTTATATATCTGCGGATGTTCGTCCGTGCCTACTATCCATTGGCATTTTGTCACTGATAGTTACGGTGATTGTGGTCCTATACTTGGGACGGCCTGTATGCTACCGGTAGCCTCCTATTCATGTGCCGCTTGCTTACTTAACGGTCGTGGAACACACAGCGGTATTTACGGACCGTAAGTGTTCACGATCGGTGCCGGATAGCACATTCGTGATTTTCGCCGCACATGCCTGATGCTGTGTAACGTTGCCGACGTATCGTGTTGAGTCTACCTTATGGCCGCCATACATACGGTCATGGTTTGTACATGCGTCCTTTGCATCTCCTGTTAGCTATGGCCCTGTGGTACATTCTGGGACATTTCCGCTTTGCATCGCTTTTACGCCGCCACGCCATAGCCACTGAGGAGATGTCAGTACTACTTTGTGGGTACTGCTGTACATACGCCTATGGTTCCTGTACTGTATGCCTACGCATGTTATTACACTCCGCCTGTGACATGTCACCTACATACACATTTTACAGTGGCACACACATTACACACACACAGCGGAACACACGACAACCTCACCTCACACATACACATATTGCCGCCATGGCTCTCAACCTTCTATTTCCAAAATGAGGAACACACACATTAGTAATGTGGAACAAATGGGCATAATGTGGAACACATACTAATGGCATAGTAACAACTTCAGCTAAGTAGGTCATAGGATGGTTAAAATATGCTGATTTACTTACAATGAAGAACCTTTAATGAATTACTATGATTAATTTCTATTTACCAGGATGTCATTTAAATACATTCCTAACAATGGATGTTTGACAGACATTTTCAATGTGGAACTTTGAGGAACTGCGAGGAACATGAACTGTTTTAGACCCCAAATGAGGTACGCTCCTCATAATGACGACACTTCACTGGTATGCTTGCCGCCAGACCGACGGTTGCACACAATACCTACGTTGGCCGCATCGCCGGCGGCGGCGTGTATCTCCGCACTCATATCCTATGGATATGACACGCACATATCCCGTTACTGTACCGTGGACTGGTGATCATCCCGACACGTGGATATGTATTGATGCAGGTTGACATTTCCATGGCTGGCGTTACCTGCTCTGCCCACCCTCCCGGATGATCGGGTTGTCGGTCACTATGTTTACTATGTGGAGATTTCGCAACTTACTTATCTGTGAACTTGCATCCCTGGGTCCCATTTTAACCTGTTGTACTTTATATCTGTGTATGCGTATATATTTCTACATGTGTACTGATATCTATTTCCGTATCTGTGTATGCACATAAGTACATATGTGGTCGACTTGCGGCGATAGTGGCAGCATACGGCCACGCCTGTGCTGTAGAACCGGCGGCGGTGAGGTGTTGGCGCTCCATGCTCTGCTGGCTATTGGGTGTGCAGTGTTTGGGCGGTGCCTTTGTTGGAGTCACACATAGGTCCGCCATACGGTACACATTACGGGCGGACATGTTTGTGTGGCGCCCATTTCACTGTGTGTGCAGGTAAGGAGGTGTCAGTCCATGGGGCCTACACTGTCAAAGTATGTGCTATGCCCTCTTTGCCAGGGCGTAGGCATATTGGGTACGCCTCCGCCTACCTACTGGGGCTGGCACAGCGTGTTCATGGCGCTGAACGCCCTGTGCCTGTGCTTGCCTTGGCAGTTGTGGCGGGCTTGGTGGCCCTACACCATTATGTCCCTGCAGCAGCTGTTTCCGCAGAATCATATTGTGTAGCATACAACATACTATGAATATGTGGGCACATGTGCCTGGAGAGTACTGCAAGGCTCCACCGGATGTATCCAAGCACCGAAACCGTGATTTCAACATCCCAAACACACGCCTATGATTATTCTGGTTTGTGCGTGTGCCTCATTATGGCGTTCTTGCATGTGTGTGTGTGCATTTCTGATGGGTGTCATCAGCCACGGCTCCAGTGCATAGCCAGCATCCCCACAAGGTGACCTTGTGTGATGTCCCCCCTGGCGAATACCTGATACAGCTGTGAGGCATGCCAGATATGGGAGTCGTGGAAGCTTCCAGGGCTGCCAGCACACACATCCATGATAATGCCCTGCGCATTGCACACGACCTGGCAATTGATGGAGGGGTATCCCTTGCGGTTTATGTAGCACCTCCCCTGCCCCCGGCGGTGACTTGATTTCTATGTGCGCATAGTCGATCGCACCCAGTACCTCCGGGTATTGTGCCACACGGTGGAAGCGGCACATATTGCTAGCCAACTCCTCCTGAGATCTGGGGAAGTTTATATACTCATGGGCATGTCGTAACATGGCATCCAGGAACTGGTGTAGTACCCTAGATGCTGATGCCTGTGAGATACCCATTATATCCCCGGTTGGCCTTTGAAAGGTACCTGTAGCCAGTATTCGCAAGCTCACACATACCTTTGTGTCCACTGGGATGGGCTCCCCTCTGTTGTCTCTTGTTCTCAGGCGTGGCCGGCACAGCTCCACTATTTGCTGTAACGTGTCCCTGTCCACCCTGTAGCGCTCTACTATCTCCAGGTCTTGCAGCCCCTGGTAGGTCACCCTTGGTCTGAACACTCTCCTTCTCCTGTGAGGCCTACGGTAGTTGTCGGCACCGCCCTCCGCAACTCCGCCTGTCTCTGCCACATACCTATGCATCACGGCCACGGCGGCACCCACCATATACATATTAAAAGTTCCCCGTGTGTTTACACTCCTACGGTGCGGCTTTGGGAAATCGCTGTGTGTTGTGTGCATTCACACTTTATACTGTTGTGCTGTATACCCGGTGATGTCATTGGGTGTGTCTGTGCAGCCGTATCCATGGATTATTTTCGGTGTTTTACGGTTGCAACTGCAACGGTATTGCCTTTAGTGTTACATTACAGTTGCCTGCATTGGCTTAGCTTTGCATCTTACATTACTGCATCCTGCAGGCACATGGCATATGATGCATTTTATCTGCAGCCGCAGTTATGCTACCTCTGTACTTGGCTGTGCTATTTCGGTTCTTTGTTCTTTGCATTTCTACTACATCCCCTACTATCTTTGCATTCATATGCCTCCCCTTTCCCGTTATGCAGGAGTCTGCATACAGAGTTGTCGGCTGCCGCCGCTTGCCCTTCCTGGGTTGATTGGTGTTGGTTGCTCATTACGGCTCCAATTACACTGCTTCCGCCTTTCCTCATATTCTCCGCATTACCTTCCTATATCCGTGGTTGTTGACGGGGAGGCCATCACATGACTGGGTTGGGGAACATAGTCATCCTCGTGCACATGCATCTGTGCGCGCATTATGTACTCTCAGCACATCTATTTCCTCACACGCCGGTCCTGCTGCTGTGATGTGCATTGTACAGCCCAGGTTTGCTGGCCTCCAATATGCTTCCTCCTACAGTGGCACACCCCTCTGCGATTGACATGTATCTCGTAGGCCACTCCTCGGTGTAGTACCGCTGCGCCGTTTGCTCCATCCTTACACCGGCGCCAGCTTTGCGATTCACTATTATCTGCCTCATTTGCATGGCATTGACTGCTAATACATGGTTACGGCGCCAACACTGCCACCACTCCTTGACAACCCTTGCGCTGGGGTTGAGGCTTTCCATACATACTATGGTGTGTGGTGGCTGTACAGCTGATGTGTATTATACAGCTCTTTTAGGACATTGTCATATTATTTCATTGCTTTGCACCTTCTGTACACATATCCGGGGTTCTGCTGTGGTTTCTACGCATATGACATTTTTGTCATTATTTACAGTTTGTGCATGTTTTCTTTGGACATTCTCGGTGCCTTTCACCTTTGGCATATTGCACCTGTATGATACCTGACGCTGACAGCCTTCCATTACTCCTTGGTCATGTTTGGGTAAATGTAAACCGTTTTTTTCGGTTTACATTGACGTGCCCTTACGCTACGCATGCCCCACTTCGTGAATCGCTATTTGCCTTCATTTGCATGGTGCAATACCGCACACAGTGTGATTAGCATACCTACGCCGGGCGGCGAGGTCCGCGACGCCGGTAGTGCACGTGGGATTGCTTCATACCTGAATCGCTCGGTGGCCATATTTGGCTTTATAACGCCGACGCTATGCTGGCGCCTGGCGCAAGGTTCATGAATCCCGGGGATAATTCAGATAAATCCTGCACATAAAAAGAAGTCAATTAATTCTACATTAGTTAAATGTCTCTCTAAGTATATCCTAAATCCTTATCAAAACCAACATTAATTGTATTACTAATATTACAAATTAATAAATAGAGAATCTTAAAAGAGGCAGCTTCATTGATCATAACTCACTTCATACTTGGCTAACCTTATTCATTCTCAATAATTATCAGTTTATCAAACAAGTAGCAAAACAGATAATACTTAGATTAGCAATTTACTTTTGAAGAATTTGACTGATTTTATTTAACAAGTAATATTTTATCAGGGCATAATTATATTACCACTATCTAGCAGTTTCATTTGTTTCTGCCTCTTCAGCCCCTACAGTCCTATGAAGAATACCTTCTCAAGTACTGAAAATCAAAGAATTTGGAACATAACTTACAAGACATACTGAATATTCTGAGACACTTTAAGAACAATGGATTACCTTAAAATTTTTATTTCATTAGAGTGGAGCTAATTTGCTAAAGTAAAAGTATGGAGAGCATAAAAACTGTTGAGTGAGCTGAAGAAGTAAAACCTTTACAAGACTGTCTTTCCTGTGTATACTTATAGGTAACCATTAAAATAAACATCTACTAGATCATAAAAAAAAAAAATCACACAAGCAACAAAGACTTATTATTCTATTTGTTTCAGGGCATTAATATTTCTTCTTAGTTAGTTTCTTTATTTGTATTCTGAATAATGAAAATATATTTGGAACACAGCAAAGACTTGATACTTTGGTTCTGATATTCCTCTCATTTATAAATATTCTCAGGCATATACTTAAAAGTAAAATCCAAAAGGTTCATCAAAGTGTCTTATACAATTTTTTAGTGTATTTTATACTCCCAATAAACTTTATCCTTAAAACATTACTGGAAGAAAAAGTGTGATCATGTTGCTAACTAATTACAATGAAACTTCTGCAGTTCAACACAAAAACAGGTAATATTCCAAACCAGATGGTATTGTATCTGAAGTGTATAGAATCATTCCATCTACTTCATTAAAAATTGTTAGTAGACACCTTAAGCCCAGCACTCCATTTGTGTCAGATATCATAGTCTGTAGCTTAATGTACATTACGCATTATGATCCTACAGTTGACTCATAGTTCATACGAATATAGCCCCTTAGCTTTTCCATACAAGCAAAAAAATCATTCAGCCTTTTTCAGAAGATCTAGAACTGTGTGATTTCATTACTGTTGAACACTTTGAAATACATGTTAAATACTGACCCTATATGTAGCCGATTCAAAATATAAAGGAGAGTTAAGTAGTATAATGACATACGTTTTCATAGCAATAGTGCTCAACATTCATAAATGGTCCTGCATTAAGACAGTTTACAGATAATGGGGTTCATGAAAAAATAATTACATTTATTTAGTTTATCACTCTGGATTCAGCCTCAACAGAAAAAATAATTCTTAGTGTTTAAAGAGATTTCAAGCATAAAGAGAAATTTAACAAGACTTCTCCAGGTCAGTGCTGTTGTTTGCCCAAGCAGCAGGACTTGTGTCTCACTTCAGTTGAAAAAGTACAATAATTGAAGGTTCTTTCTAAATCACAAAATCTTCAAATAGTATAGCCGTACATTGTAGCAAGCAGTTTGCTACAGTTTAAAATTAAAAAAATATATCCAAAAACAAAATAAGCCGTAATCCACAGGGTGAACGTTCCATTAGACAAAACAGTTATAAGTAAAAATAACATAAAATATATAGTCAAAACGGAGCAACCATGAAACATAAAGTCTATGAATCCTTTGAATGAAACTATATATTTATTGCAACACACTGAAAACAGTAAGAGCTTTTGCAATAGAGCTTCAACAGACCTTGAAAAAAGCAAACAAAAACACTCCATTTATAAAAATTTAAAAAAAATACAACCTCCAATCAGAAAATCAATTCAATTGAAAAGTGAACAAGTTCTTAAAAACACAGTGTACTGCCAACATACAAAATACATAATTCCTTGAAGAAATATTACATAACAGCACATAAATGTACACTTATAAAAAATAAAAATAAAATAAAACTAATAAAACAGCATATATATTTAATTAAATATGCACATATAAAATGTGCATCAAGTATAGACCATTACTTCTTAATTCTTCTTTTCTTTAATAAGGGTTTTATGGACGCTCCCGAATTCCAGACAAATGTGCTGTTTTATTGACATTTTGTTAATGATGTGTTTCTCCTGTGGAGATGGAGTCATGTAGATTTATGTAAGTTCCACCAAATGATGAATAGTCTTACCAGTTGTTTGAAATTGACTGTCAACTGGTCCTATACACGAACAGAGTTTCTAGATCTTTATGTAGAGAAGTTGCATGATTCCTTAATTAATACTGGTGTTTTTCGTAAAACATGTTATAGGAATGCACTTCTGTTTAGATCCAACATGCATCCAAGGCATGTGTTTCAGAATTTAATATAAGGCCAAGGTATGCGGGCATCTAGGTTGAATCCCACATTAAATGGTTTTGAGAATGAGGGTAGATTAATGAAGAAAGGGTATAGATCTGAGGAGATTAATAAGAATTGGTTGGAATTGGGTAGGTTGAGAGAAAGCTCCGCAGTACCGTATTTTGGACCAAAATGTGAATTTCTGAGGAGTGTTCCATCAGATCCCAATAGAAAAAATGGCCATGTTAGGATCCCCCTTTATTTTCCTGGGGACAATAAACAGCTCTTTGAGGTGTTCTCTGAGAATTGGCCCATTTTACAGGTTGATTCAGAGATTAGTGAGATTGTAGACAATAGACCTACACTTACTTATAAAAACAGAAAGAATTTGAAGAGGCTACTCTGCTATGAAAGGAGTAATAGTCATATGTACAATGATGTAGGGGTTACACTACCTCGTGGTAGTTGTAATTTCTGCTCCGTGATCAATGTTTCTAGTACTTTTTACCACCCAGATCTACATAGAAATTTTGCATTTCATGCCAATGCCAATTGTAGAACTAGTAATGTGGTATACTTAGCGGAATGCATCACCTGCAGCTCATTCTATGTAGGGAAGACCAATAGGGTCTTCCGTGATAGGATTAGAGAACATGTGTATCATATTAGGAAGAGATCTGAACACAATGTCCTCTCGAAGCACATTATGCAGGTTGGCGATACACATTCTTTTGTATTTAGGGTTATTGAGAACATTATGCCCACTATTAGGGGTGGTGATGTCAGTAATCATACAGGGTACAGGGAGACAAATTGGATCATTATTTTAAGAACAGATAGAGGTAGTGGGTTAAATGAGAGAGCTTCCATAAAACCTCTATTAAAGAAAAGGAGAATTAAGAAGTAATGGCCTATAATTGATGCACATTTTATATGTGCATATTTAATTAAATATAAATGCTGCTTTATAAGTTTTATTTTGTTTTTATTTTTTATAAGTGTACAATGATGTGCTGTTATGTAATATTTCTTCAAGGAATTATATATTTTGTATGTTGGCAGTACACTGTGTTTTTAAGAACTTGTTCACTTTTCAGTTGAATTGATTTTCTGATTGAAGGTTGTATTTTTAATTTTTTATAAATGGAGTGTATTTGTTTGCTTTTTTCAAGGTCTGATGAAGCTCTATTGTGAAAGTGCTTACCATTTTCAGTGTGTTACAATAAATATATAGTTTCATTCAAAGGATTCATAGACTTTGTGTTTCATGGTCGCTCCATTTTGACTATATATTTTATGTTATTTTTGCTTAAAAAATACATATTTTTATTTTTAAACTAAACTCTGAATGCTTTAAGGCACTGTGTTGGGTATGAACTGTAGCAATTGTTTGCTACATTTGTATCAAGCAATTTGCAACAGTTTAAAAGAAAAAAATATCTTTTTTTTTTCTAAAATGTGAGGAAGGAAGGTCAGAGGCAGGTTGCAAAAACAGGACCTGATCAACCTCTGCATTTAAGGACCCCCAAGTACCTCACTGAGGACTTTTTTCTCTTCTGTTGAATAGCTGGGGCAGGATGGAGGGAGCTTGTATATGGTCACCTTGTTGATGTTTCAGAAAAAGATGCAGAGTTTTTTTTTCTCTCTGTCTTTCTTCCACTGAAGAGCTTGGGCAGGAATGAAGCTACCTGGGAGGACCAGACTTTTTGTTTCTTTTTGTGCCGGTAGATTGGGTACTGTATGCAGGAAGCCAGTCAGGAGAAGTCAAAGTGTGGTGTTAGTTTGTTGGTCAGGCATAGGGCACTGGTTGATCCAGCTACATCTCTGCCTAATTCCTGCACGCTCCCTTCTATCTCCAGTCACTCAAATCTCCCCTGTTTTTCCCTTTCTTTGTATTTACTATTGCTAAGCATTATTTGACCACCTATTGAACATTATTTTACATGCTATTGTGCCTTTGTTCATATTCTATAATACATGCTCTCACTAATACATTTTATCAATGCTTGTATTTCAGTCCTGTGTTCATTATTGTCATTTGTGTTTATTGTATTGCTATGCATATATGTCTTTTTGAACAAATGCTGTCTACTATATTTTAAGGCTAATTCTGAAGTTGTTTAGGTGTGCTCAGTGTTATACACAGTTAACAAATATAAACAAAAATAAACAAATAAATATGAGAGAAGTGCCAATTCTATTACATAGTTTAACAGCAGAGATTACTAAATTTAGTAAAGAAAGAAGACTGGCCTTTATGCCTTCAGGTCAAGGAGATTGTGCACCATCCAAGCCACAGGATCAAAAAATAAAATAATTTATCTTAAGAAACAATCAGAACTGCCTGGTTGAATTGATATGGTTCAACATCATATTGCAACTAGTCCAGTAGAGAAAATTAACTTAAAATCTTAACATGTATCAGACTCCCAAATGAAGACAGCAGATGAAGAAATGAGAAAACTGCTTCAGCTAGGGGTAAGTGAAAATTCCAAAGGTAAATGGAACAGCCGGCTCTCTATTCAAATGGAGGCACTCTTAAAGTTAACTGTCGACATGTCAGGGGAAAAAAGAAAACTGCAGAAGAAGAGTGAATATTGGACATTGATTATAGATGGAGGGGAGTCCCGCTGCACCTCTTGAACATACATATGCTACAAGATCACCATATAAAAAGGGAAAAGGGAATATTCTGAGAAATGGCCATCTCAGTCTTAGTATGTGAACGTTTCTTATTTTGGCTATTTATTCTCAGTATTTGGGACTTAGAAAAACAGGTCCTGACATTTCAAATAGGTACTAAAATGGCTCCAAATTGTTAATTTCAAAAATTGAAGGAACACTCAGGTTCTGTAATCAGTTTACGAAGGCAAAAAAACATTTCAAAATTTGACAGTTAGAGTAGGCCTACTGTTGGTGAGCTAATAGAAAGTTTGGGATAGCAAAAAAAAATTAATTACATTAGACTTGACAAAAGATTAAATAAAAGGCAACCTACTCAATTCTAGATTTATTCTAATATAGCATCCTTCCTTTTAAGCTACATGATGCCACATCACCTTCCAAAGATTAGGGAGCAGAGTCTTGATGCCATGTACACGGTGTGCTGCAGATTAATTAGATGATGTTATTATACACACTGAATAGTGAGATTCACATTATACTAAGGTATGAGAAGCAAGCATATCCGTGAATATATACAGTGATTAAATACCTTTGTTATGTCACAGGAATGGGAATTGTTAAACCTGGAAAATATAAGACTGAAGCAGTTGAAAACTGACTCGGACACAAGTCACGCTATTTTTGCCCAACTTTGTAATGAAAGCATGCCTCTCCCAGATCTGACCAATGGAAAAATGCTTCTCAAAATACAGTGTGCAGTGGAATCTGACTGCTTTTTTAAGCAATTAAAGGAAAATTGTGTTCAGAGCCTGTCTTAGCATCTCCTAACTGTAGTGTATATAATTTATGGTTTATGCTAATTCATCAGAAGAGGGTTTAGAAGCAGTGCTCTCCCAAAATTTTACTGGAGAGGAAAATCAATTTGTTTCCTCAGTCCTTTCTAAGCAAATCATATGACATGTATTATTCTGTGAATGAAGGAAAATTCCTATCCATTAAGTGAGCACTTGGTTCCCCAAAGCACTATTTGTGATGGGGAAGAATCCTCCCTTGTAACAGACAAGACTTAATTAAAATACAATATCAACAACAGAGATGATATTAAGAACAGAGATGATAATACAAAGCTCTATATGCGGACCTCATCTTTGCAGCCATTTAAGTTTAAAGTCCAATGTCATCCCACCACAATGAAATCTGCTTCCTCCTTTCAAATGAATTTTGGGACAGCTGATTAATTTCCGTCTGCAAGTCATTTTCAGTATACTTATTCATAATATTAATTTGCCATAGAGATCATTTAGTTCTATTTTTTCCTTATATGGCAATATGTGATAATGCTGTCTTAGCTTGCCTTATGGAATAATCAGAATTCATATCCTATTCAAATTATATGCAACAATCATAATGTCTCTTCCTTAATTACTGCATATACCTCTCTGGATGCATATCAGCTCCAGTTAAATTTCACATCTGTTTTCCTTCACTTGTCCCTTTTAATTGTTCTGCAATAACTTCCTTACCCATTTTTCTTTCCTGCTTTCTTGTCCTTTGCTTTACCAAACTGCTTTTATTCCTCGATCTTACCCAGTTTTATACACTTTTTCATGAAGTCATGTCATCTCATTCATGATTCCAATATCATTTGCACAATTACATTTTTTTTTCTTCTTACCAAATGCATCATATTCTTTTTCTTTCTTTCTTCCTTTCTTTCTTTCTTTCTATCAGTTACTATGGCAGATATTTTCCCATATTTTCAAACTATCCCCAGCAAAGCTCCTTCATTTTCCAAAGCTCAGCAAAATCATGCTGATGTCTACAATTTTATGTTTCTCTTTTCGTCTTGCTTTCACTACCATCTTTGGATGTCACAACTCTCTTTCTGTTTTTCTATGCTTTCTAGCTTCTCTTACAACCCTTGCAAAATCAAATATTTGCTGTTTTGATAGCAACCCTCCTTCCAGTATTAAACTTTCACAAATGTTGTCTTCATCATAACCTATCTTCTTTTCTTCCTCTCTGATTCTGCTTTATAGGTTAATCTCATCCCATAATTTCTATTTCCCATTCTCTGTTCTCTACTTACTTGCTTTCCAACCCAGCTGTTTATGCCACTCTTTTTTTTTCATTATCCCAACAATACTATGCTAACTACAATATGGTTTGAAATATCTATCTCAAATAATTCATTATCAGATGCATATCTTGTAGAAACATCATATGCGACAAAACAGTATGGCTTACTTACGTGTTTTAGAAATTATCAGGTTGAATCTCACCCAGTGTCTGTTCTTCCATTTATTCCTTGTCCCCTAGTTTGCATCCTTCATTTATTTCCCACTGTACATACCTGCAATTTAATTTCTGCAAAACAGTGTGTATCCCCTCCAACTTACAGATCAACCTTAAAATTCATGATGAAGATTGCATTAGAGCTTAGTTTTATGATTTAGGAGTTGTCACATCTTTTTCAGACACTGAAGTTCCAGGGTTTGATATCTAGGGGAGCCATTATGTTAATGAAGCATACATATGAATAGGGGTAGAAATGTTTTCTCTTCAGTATTAAAAAAATCTAGGAGTAAATTATACATTAATAAAAAAGGTCTAACATGTGCTATTACTATGAAGCATATGAACACCGTATGTGAATTTTTTATAAGGATTCACTGTCAATTCCTTTCTGATGCAGAAGCCATTCAGCAGAAAATTACCCCTATAAATGCCTGATGCATTGAAAATGGGCATTTATTAGATATTATAAAATGCAACATTGTTGCACTTGGATGACCAACCATTTCCCCAACATAGAGCACTTACAATGCTTCACTTCAACATGAAAATGTAGCTAGAGACCTGAGAGTACTATTCAAGAATTCTCTGTCTTGGTGTCTTTTGATCACCATGTAGTAAAGATTGTCAGGAAGGCCTTCTATTTGGCAAAGCTGAACAGCAAGAGAATGTCATCTTGATCTAAATATGTTATTGCCCCCTTCTATTTAGCACACACCATATCCACTATAGTATTCAGTGCCCCCTTTGGGATGTACCTCACCAGATATATTAAGCAGTTGAAGAGACCTTGGCAGTCATAACAAAGATGATTACAGGCTTAAAATCACTATACTACCGGAAAATATTAGAAACACTGTCCCTCATTTCTATGTGTTATAAAACTCTCAGAGGAGACATATTCCTTGGCATTCTCTTATACCTTCACAAAGCAAAATGTTATACAAATGCCAGAACACCTATTTCTGCTTTAGCAGACAAAAAAAAAAACAATATAGAGAGATATATTCTTTACTCAGTATGTCCCTCACCTCTGGAATAGACTCCACATGCAGATTAAGGAATGTGGTACACCGTCTTCCTTCAAGCTAGACCTGACTAATTGGATGCCTATTCTTACATTCACCCTGGTCTTGAGTGATCTGACGCTCCTTGAGAGGGGCAGCACATTCTAAGGTGGGAATTACACAGCAGAATGATCACAAGGCTTAGAAGCCTTGAACTTCCCATGATTCCTATTGTTTGCACTAATTATGATTTTAAATAACACTGAATATCACTGATTGTCTTGTGGTAAGAGGGTTATAGCATCTGACTTCTCTTGCATGCTTTAGAGAAGATTGGTTACCTTGCCACATAGAGTAGGTGTAAGAGAAGTTTTTAATCAAAATCATAACATAAGAAATAATGATACCAAAGAATAATTCTAATTTTCCACTACATACACTCCTTTTCTAGTGGGTGAGGCATGCATCAAGAAAAGAAAACTGAGACATTGTTATAAATTATTTTGTTGTATCCAGCAGTCTCAAAAGACAGTCCATACTTTCATACAGACACTCTTCTTCACTGATAGACTACCTTGTCCACACTGGGACAATTCTCAATCAAGTGCTTAACCCCACACCTTATAACTTTAAGGTTTGCTCAGTCTGCCCTTTTTGGGACACTCCCTCTGCACATAAAATATAAATATTCCATATCCATCAAAAAATGGCAAATGGTATCAGTCAGATGTGGTTTATAGTTTCATTGGTCCCTGTTAAAAATTTTACATACGGCAGACTTCTAGACCTGTTAAGGTCAAATTTTTACAGCATATAAGATATAATTTGTAATAGGTCTGACTCCAGAGATGTACCACAGCATTTTTTTCATGTTTCATAATTCAAATCATTCAGTCCTGTAGTTTTCCAGTTTGTATAGTCTTCCTGTTTTTAACTTGTATTTACATTCAACTTTGAATTTTTTGCAGACTAAGGCATACCGTATTTTGAGTTAGTTATTGTGTGCCTTAATGGCATGAATAATGAACTGAGATCTAAATATTTATTGTGAAGGGTGTCTAACATTTTCTTTTTATTCATTTGTATGCTAAAGGTTGCATTTGCTGATTACTAAAACCTTCCCTTGAATTCAATTAATATGCAGTTTTCATATTTAAAAGTAGTAACCTTGGAGGTGATGTAAGATGAGATACTAGCTCCTTTTATTCAGTTTTTGAATACAAGTTGTATTTTATCACATTCCCTGACTCCTGGTGTGTGTAGCATTTTAAATGTAAAGCTCCACCCTATGTTTAATGTGAGATTTCCATCCATTTAATCCCATCTTCAAAAAAAAAAACATTTGAAGGAAGATCCTCATATCCTTCTTCAGTCCCTGTTGTTGTCAGTGCTCAGGACCTTGCCTTTCATTCTCCACTGTCAGATTCAATAGTTTCCATGTCTACACTTCTTCCCCTTTCTGGATCTATCATTTTCAGTCTTCTAATTAATATTAATACCCTTTTTCCTCTGTCTGCCCATGATTTGTTTCCTTTAAAGGATAATTTGTTGTACTCAGTTTCTTTTGTTCCTTAATTTTATTTTTTATGTCTAAGTTCTATCTTCATTTTTTTTTTCATTTTTTTAATTTCCTAATTACCCTTGTTCTTCTGACTTTAATGGGCAAGTTCTCTGCATTCCACTTCCTATGTTGTAGAACAGGGAGTGGTATAGTTATAAGATGAAAGATTGCAATGTACAGAAAAAAAAACAGTAGCATTAGGTTTGGGAATTGCTGTCTTGCAGTATAAAATACAGAAATACTTCATTGTAGAATCCCAATCTCTTTGGAGTTCAGTGGTTAATGGGTACAAACATGAAAACATACATTAATTGCTCTTACTGATACCAGAGAATCAAGGCAAGGGAAGAGCTGCTGTGAATCAACAAAGAGGAAACATTATGACATGTGCTGCAGATGAGTGTCCAAATAGGAGATGTAATGAGAATCCATTGGTCCTCTCAGGATGAGCAGCGTGATGGCTATATTAATAGCTGAGCAGCTTAATGGAAATTCTGTTTGTTTCACAGAGATGATGGTCAGTTGGCTGGAAAAAAAATCATAAGCTATTTCTTTAAGACAACAATCTCTAGTTCTGAGTCTCTATTTTAAAATGAGAAAGCTGAACTAGTGACGTGAAAATTGCATCCCTGCCTTATCTTCACCAGTAACGGAGCAATAAGAACAATCTTAGGCTGAATACAGAGGTGAAGCCAGACTGACAATGAGTAGCCAAGTGAAAAGGTCATCATTCAGACTAAAAATAAGAAAAAGAGCAGGTGGATACATGGGTAGTTGAAACTGCTATTTCAGAGTTCCAATATGTACCAAGAAATGAAAAGATATTCAGATGCCTTAATTCAAAAATAATGGTTTTACTGAATGTTCAGAGACAATATTAATTACTAATGTAAGCTATTTGCTGCATGTCCATTGTTCTTTACATATACTAAATAAGCAGTCACGGTTTTTGCTGGGTATGCATACTACCTACTTATTCCATCAGTACCTGGCATTCCTAGTAAAGACTTCATGGACAATTGTCATATATCTATGCTGTCTATTTCAATTGTCATCAACATTACAAAAGATAAAGGAGGTAACGGCTTGTTCTTCCCTCTTGATTACTAGCACCCATACTCTTCAACTACCTTCACCTTCTTTCTATTTTAAAGAATTTAAAGCTAGATGGAACAATGCTGCCTTTGTCTCAATCTTACACTTACATGACATCAGCAACTATGGTCTAAGTCTCCAGAGAAACTTTTAAATACAACTCCTTTAGTTTACTTCAAGTCACTATTCCATTTACTTTCATTCTAACTCTCATACTTAAATAGTACAGTTTTATCACTTCTTTCAGTCTTCCTTGTCTCTGACCTTTTCATACAAATTGTTCTGATCTCTTTTTTCTGGATATCTATGTATATGAAATGTCTCCTTTAAATCACCTTATCTCTTTTTGTCATATATGGATGCAATTTACCACTCCTTTCCTTTTTCAGCCTATTAGCCCTTTCCTATTTTCATCTTCAGTGTCCTCACTTCCTTGATCATATTATTTGTTTTATATCTTCCTTTCCATTTCAGTCCTTCGTTCTGTTGTTATACACTTTTTTGAGAACTTTCCACCTCAATAATGTCTGCCCTTACAGTTTTTTACCATTGTGATCAGTTCTTACTTTTCTTATTCTGTCATATCCTTCACCTTTTTAAAACCATATCTAGTGGTATAGATTTATTAGAATATGGCATTTAAAATCACATACACATCTCATTATTATTAAAACTGTATTCGGCTGTAACAAAGGCAACATCTGTAACACACTGTGTCACCTCTTGTTCAGTTTGTGAGGTTAGTATCGCTATTTCCTTTATATGGTAATCTTTTCATCAAGTAATGTTATAATCATACACGACTTCTTGTTATTTCTCTTCATATCTTGATTTGCTGTTCGTCACTTTTTGGGATTAAGCCCATTTTTTATCATTGCTTTCTAATGTGCAGTTGGAACTCGCCATGATTATAGGCCATCTTCAGATCTTGTGTGCTGTTTTATCTTCTATCTTTAGGCTATATCACCAAATGACCTTAAAGCTTTATATCTGTCTTTTAATTAGAATACTGTTTCATGAGGCTAACCTAAGCTGGTGTCTGTCTTTACCCTTTTTTACTCTTAAGCGTAGGATATCCCTATCATAGTGTTTGTTTATTATCTCCTTGTCTCCTCTCATCCATATGGTATGACTCCTTCTTTCCCCCTTTATCTTCTGCTGAACTTATTTTAAATATAAACTTTTGTCATTACCCTTTCATACAGTTTATTCTACATTCTACCTCCACATATTTTCAGTACTTTGAATCTTTTCAATGAAACTACATTTCCCATTTCTTTTATAATTATACACTCTTTTTTTAGCAGTCATCTCAACTTATTATATGCAGTGCACATCAATTTTCATTCTGATTCCTATTTTCATTTGACACTTTTTGTTACCATTTTGTTTACTCTAATAATTAGTACTCACCTTCCATCCCTCTGCTTATTGCCCCCTCTTCCACATACTTGATTCTGGGTTTCTTCCATATCTGCTTTCATTCAGCTGTATTAGTTAGTCACTTATTCCTCATCCATATTCCTTCATTTTGTGCTGTTCCTCATTGCTTATACCTACCTACTCATGTTGGTAATCTTTTGCTTAGATTTCTGCTCTGTTATTGCATCTTTGTAATTGCAGCTTATTATTTCCAACTTCCATTCTTCCTTTGTGGTAAGCTTTTCCTCTATCATTCTACACCTGATTTCTTGTGCATTTTTCTTATGTTTATCATGGCCTATTGTGCTTCATTCCTTCATCTTATCCCTTCCTTTTATTAATTAAATAATTACTTAATTAATTATTTCATTCATTGATTTATTCATTTTTATGTGGTGATATAACCCGTGTGTTTCTGAGTGTGTGTGTGTGTGCGCGCGCGCGCGCGTGTGTGTGTGTGTGTGCGCGCGCGTGCGCGTGTGTGTGTGTGTGTGCGTGTGTGTGTGTGTGTGTGTGTGTCTGTCTGTGTGTATATACTACTTCATTTAAATGAAAGTACATTTAAATGAATCTGACTTACCGAGCTGATTCCATCAAAAGAACATTACAACAAAAACACAGCTCGCCAAATTCCTTTCCCTGTGAAAGAAACCACTTGGCCACCATGGTAATAAACCAAAATGGAGCAAAAGTAAGCACACCAAAGGTGAGGCTACACCCTCCACACCCCCTACTTAAATATACCAACTACAAGATCGCACTAAACAGAAGAAAGTGCACAGTTTACCATGGTGGCCAAGTGGTTCCTTTCACAGGGAAAGGAATTCAGCAGTCTGTGCGTTCGTTGTAATGTAATTTCAGTGGCATCAGCTCAGGTAAGTAAGATTTGTTTAAACGAAGTAGACCCATATATATAGATAGATAGATAGATAGATAGATAGATAGATAGATAGATAGATATATTTATATATATATATAAAATATTTTCAGTATTTCTCTGTTTTCTTACCTGATGGGGGGTCTGCATGTGTTGCCCTTTCATACATCCAACTTCTTGATATGACATTATTAATTTCTCTTTCTTTGTCCAACCAGTGGGATAACAGTCAAACATATATCTTCACATGCAGCCTCTTTACTACCACATGCATATGCTTCCAATTTTCAGTCTATTAATTGCTTTGACATTGACTACCATACTACTCCTCCACACTGTAACTCTGTTTTCATCTGTTTTTTCCTGATAATCAACTCTCTGCCTTGTCTACTTCTCTGGTGTCTTTGTTCACTTTCTGTATTTTGTGACACATGCTTTTTCCTCTAGTATGCCTCTTTTTCTTGCTTTTATACCCCGCTGTGGTCTAGGACTTTCAGATCCCCCTTCAAATGCCTGAAACCTATGTTTGCCTCACGTCCATCTCACAGGTCCTACTTTTTCTTCACTCAGGTATTGTATTCCTAATCCAACAGGTGACGTCACTGCCTCTTGTTCTTGACTGTGGTGTTCTAGTTTATTTGGGGAGTATCTTCATGATGATTATGTTTGTACCAGTCCATCTACTATTTCAATTTGCTCCTTGTTGAATGCTTTTTTTCCTATGGACCTGGATTTTATTTTTATCATTTCTTCATTGGATTTTATAGGTTTTCCTGTCTATTCTCATAGAATTTTGTGTCCTCTCCACAAGAAAGACATGCTTTCCCGTGGTATTAAGGCACTCTTATTTTTCTACCTTTTTGGCTCCTCCTTGGTATCACCAGATTCCTTTCCTTCTTCTAAGTAATACAGATGAAAACTCAAGTATTCACTTTCTTTAAAACACCCTTCCAATGCTATAATTCTTTTCCTGATGTCCATCATTAACCATCTTTGTTGATTCAAGCACAGAAGTGACACAAACACTGCCTCATTTACTTCTTTCTTCTGTGGGCCTTCTAACTTTATGTACTCAGTATTTCTTTAAGTATTCAATAAATATTTATTTAAGTGTATTTTGTAAAGGAACTTCAGACCTATTTTGAGTTTTCCTGATTTTTTGTTTTGTTTTTTGGTTCACTGGCCACACTGAGTTCACACATAGCAATAATTTTAGTATTGGGTAGTAAGGCCATACATTATTTTAACATTACATCTTATTTTAGTATCTGAATTCATGAGATTATGGACCTTCTGTATCATTTAGCCTATTTTAAATATTTTTTCAGCTTCTTTCATCATGTTTCATTTCATGCCTATTGTCAGACTACCATATTTTCAGCATTTCTCTCCTAGGTCCTAGTTACTCCAGTTAACAATGTCTGGACATTTTAATTTTATCTATAAGTATGTGTTATTTTCAGCCTCCTCAACTCTATTTCACTTTCTGTTTGTGCCTTCCATCATGGCAACAGCAGTATTACATAGTACTTTAAACACATCTGGCATTAGTCAATTTCTGATTCAAAGTCAACACTCCTGGAACCACACATTTCAGCAACTCAAGTAAATCCTTGTAGTAAATGGCTGCAAAGCACTTTGGGAGTGGTAAAAACACTTTTTATTAAACCAAAATAACAAAAAGATAAGCGCTTTCATCAAGAACCTTCTCAACTTCACCAGATAAGAGCAAATCCTCTTGCTGCTTGCAAATATTCATATATATTATCTTCTTTAAAGCACTGAGAAGAACTATATAATGATACCTGCTGTGACTTAAAAGCATGCTTAGGGCATCAGAAAGAAACATGGAGACTAAAATGACAGGGAAAGCAACATATGGGAGATGATAAAGGTTCAAAGCGATAAAAGTTAAAACATGGACTAAACACCTACATTATTCATTACTAGGACTGCCGAGGATTTAAAAATGGGCATTGTGATTGCTTTACTCTGTGACACCAGAAATGCCACAAATTTCTGGGTATATTCAAGGTTCATTTTTTTTTTCTTTACTGCACATTAGATTACTGTTGAAGTAGACTCCCTAACCTGTCACTCTGTATGATATGCTTCTAGTTTGTAATAGTATTCAGTGTTCTTTACATTGATCATGCTACAGTGCCCAAAGCCATATGAATCCCTGCCATGGACATAATGGCTGTCCAGCTTCCATAGCTTCAAGGCACATCCCAAACTCCTAAACTGTTATTCACCTCAAGATGAGCTGACTAAAAGTCAAGTTTGGACACCAAGCCCTTCAGAGCACTCCTCCAGCCAAAGACAGTGCCCTCTTTTGCTTTTGAGGATTTATGGTCAGCTAACTCTGTTACATTGCTGGGAAGATAGGTTCCTTTAAGAGGAAAAAACACTTTACTTTATTATTTGTATCAGAAAACTTAGTATTCATGTAAAAGTTTTATATTATGTTTAGGAAAAAGTGATTTTACTGACTGTCACATGACTTTTATTCACTTTTAAACAGAAAACTCACTTTTTTTTACTTTTGTGGTATAAAATGTGTTAAATCTTAGTTAAAACTACATTTTTAATGTGAAGAAACATGCTATTTTATTTTCTGATGTTGGCATAAGGGTTTAAGTGCTTTGTACTGTGATTTATTTTAGGAAAAAGTTACTTTTTTAATTTACCTATTTTACTGACTATTGCTGATAAACGTCCTCCGAAAATCAGGCCCTTTTTTGGCTTGCTGATGGAACAACCTATCAGTTCCTCAGTTGTACCTTCTTCCAGCCACAAAAATAAAAAGATTGTTAAGCAGCCTTTGCTACAACAGCAGGCTTATATTTCACCTGGGCCAAAGATGGGTGGCTCTGCTCTGGCCAGAGCTGGTTCCACAGACCACTCTTTTTTTCTTGTGTACTACTGTTGTAGTTCCTACAGCCACCATAGACTGAGGTTTTGACACATTTTCTGTGACTGATGGTGTGCCATTGTTGTTCAAGGGATAGCCACTCTTATTTTCCTGGTAAAAGGAGCAGGAAATGCCTTTCTGCTAATTCAGAAAGCTGTGCCAACCCCTAGGGAGGTGACTGATGGCAATTCTGAGTCTGTTCCTTCAGCAATTCCTGTCAAAAAGAAAAAAAAAAAAAAAAAACAACAAGAAAAATAAATAAATGCATGTTTATTTCTGTGTCAGTGACACTAAACAGGAATAATTTAAAGGTCTTATCTCAAGGTTTGGCGCAGGCTCTTGACCCTAACTATATGGCTGATTCTGGTAAATGAAAAAGGGGTTCTTCTTTTCCCATAGAGATTCAAGACTTTGAACATCAAAAGGAATGTGAAGAGACAAATGATATTACATCTACACAGATTTCTGACTCATATTCTAAGGAAAGTGTGACTTTTGATAGCCCCTGTAAAGGATTCTTATTCTCTGAGACTATTTCCAGAATGAAATAGTTGTTTCAATGGGAAAACACTGATATATTGTAGTCCTTCAGAAAATATTATTACTTGCTGCAACTGAAATGTCCAGAACTTATATCTATTTCTCCTTTTTTCAGTCTGCTGCCTCTAAAAAAGAAGTTAAAATATGTAAAGTTCCTAAGTCTATTAAGCTTTTATAAACTAATCACAGAACTGAAACAGTAATTACAGGTTTTGTGAACCCAGCTGCCGATAAGCATTTGTTAATACTAATTCCTCTCCTTCTGACAAGGATGGGAAGGCTTTTGATAAGTTTGAGAAAATGTGTATACTTCTGCAACTCCTGTCTATTTAGAAATCTCACCTGCCATGATCATATTTTGAAGCTTTTCCTTACCACTTGCGAGAATATGAGAAATGTTTTGGTGTTGGTTTATTTTTGTGAGGAGAAATCTACTTTTTTAATTTGGATTCTGCTTTTCCCAAGTCGCTACCAGTTATTTAAAATGTACATATGATTTTGCCGATGCTTCCAGTGCTGCTGCACTACAACTGTAATGAGGAGGTTTGCTTGGCTTTATGACATAATTTCCAACAGGAGGTCAAAAATGAAATGTTGAATTCTCCATTGGATGGAGAACTAGCTTTTTGTCCTTCCGCTGTAGAGGTCATTAAAAAAGTATGATGAAAGAGGTATGTTGATTGAAGGATCTCCTAGCTTTTTATCCCTCCTTCTTCCAATTTACCAAGGGAGTCTATGCTCCCTCATCTAATTTCAATAAAAAGCAAAATAAACAGTCCCAAAAATCTACTCTTAAGAAGGTGTTTAAAAAGCAGTGGGAAGGAGATTCCAAAAAGAAATCAGGAACCCCACAGAACAGAGGAAAGTCTAATAAGTCTGAATAACCATATGAGGGACTTTCCTCTCCCCTCCCACCTTGGCAATCCCTTAATCCTTCCCAATATTTGAACCTTCATTTCTCAATTTGTCAACAAATTGTTTCAGACAAACTGGATTCTGAGAGTAATCTATCAAGGTTGCAGATGGCAGTTCATAGGTTCATAGGTGTATTAGGCTAATGGCCCTGGAGCATTTACAAGTCTAGCCCATAGGATTACGCTGGCATTGTGCCACCTGACATTAGTTCCCAGTGCCTTTGTCAAGTAGAGCCACTCGAGCAATCCACAAGGTGAATTTTCTATTTCCCATCCACTCATCAAGATTTCTCTTGAAGAGGGCCAGTGAGGTGCTCTGCTTGACATGTATGGGAAGTCTATTCCATAGCATGGGCTGTCCCTGCATTATGAACCTGTCCCTCCAGCTTGTTCTGTTGATAATGGTAATGAGGTTGAGGTCTCTGGAGCAGTGGAGTGCAGTGACAGTGTCACCCTCCTTTTCAGGTGATTCCCTCTCATCTGCCAGACCAAATGTTACTTTTCAGTCATGTCTTCCTGCACTTGCCGGAACAGGGGGTGATAGAAACAGGAATTCTCCTCAGTTCAGAGAAGGATTTTATTCAAAAATGCTTCCAGTGCCAAAGTAAGAAGTTTGCTGGAGGTCAGTTCAGGACCTTTCCTTTCTGAACCAATTTATGATAGTGCCCAACTTCAAAATGTTGTCTTTTTAAAACTTGTTATCCTTTATTCCCAGTTGCATTTCTCACTGACCTTAGATTTAAAAGATGAATATCATAATGTTCCTATACATTCAGGTTTTGCGTGTTTCTTAAGAGTTTGTGTATATAGGTTACATTCTTAGTTCTCTGTCTTACCCTTTTTGCTATCTACTGCTCCAAGGGTGCTCACAAAGTTTCTAACTTCAGTCATAGCATACTGCAGGCTGCAAGGTATTCATATATTTATCTTTATTAGAAGCTTTGTTATCTTTGCAAAGTATTTTTGAAGTGTTGGGGATCTCTTGCTTAGGTAAGGATCTCCTACACAGGCTGAGATTTCATAAGCTAATACAGAAGTATTTTCTGACTCCTTCTCAGAGGATCATTTTTCTGGTGGTTCTACTGGACACCTCAATTTAAAGAGCTTTTGTTCCACAGGAAAGAAGAGATCTGTATTTAGATCTATTTCTGAGGTTTTCCACCTGGACTTCCATCTCATCAAGAGAATTCCTCAAAATTCTGGGTCTCACAGCATGTATGATGATACTCTCATTGGGCTATAAATGAAAAATATAGAATGGTTCCAGAAATCTCTATGGTTCAGCATCTACAGGCCTTGACTTTTCAAATAACAATTTTAGAATTGTGCCTTTGAGACACCAAAAAGTCAGAATCCCGGTCTCCCTCTCATCCTTCTAGCACAATCATTCACAACAGATTCTACCAACTTTGCTTGGGGAGCAGTGTCAATTGGGATAAAAGTGCAAGGTCTTTGGAAATAAATGACAGACCAAAACACATCAACATAAAAGAGATGTTAACTGTCATAAATGTTCTCAAATATACAAATCATTTCTGTCCCCCAGGATCTCTACATGTGATGTGGTATACAAACAAGTAAGGGAGAGCCAGATCTTACTTTCAGTGTAGACTAGTCATGGTTGCCTGGGATATAATTTTTTTCAGCACACTCTGACTCTATAGGCATCTTTCAGCCCATAAGAGCAAAATTGTGTAGCCAACAAGCTGAGCATTTACAGGACAGACACTCACAAATGGAAAATGAATCAGAGGGTTGTCCAAGACTTGCTCCATCTGTGAGAACAACTGAAATAGATCTTTTTGCCGCCTCTCTTAACAATCAATTGGAAACATTTTGATCTGTGACTCCTTGCAAGAAGGCCAAGATGACAGATGCCTTTTCTTTCACTTGGACAGGAATGTTCCTATATGTTTTTCCAGGTCTACTTTAGTTTGTTGAAAGCTCATTATTTTGACAAACAAAAGTACGACCCCATTTACTCAAAAGTGCACTTAAATGAAAGTGCACTTTAGCGAGTACTGGTTCACCGAACTGGTAATAATAACAAAGCATGACACACTACAAAGGCAGTTTTGCAGGGTGGCCCCCATATACTAACTCTAAGATCACACTACATTAGGGAAACAGGAATATTTCCTTATCACCACTGTAGTGTGCTTCAGTGGTGCATTGTTTCTTTTTGTTGTCATTACCGGTTCGGTGAACCAGTATTTGCAAAAGTGCACTTTAGTTTAAGTGCACTTTCATGTAAATGGGGTTGTACTTTTGTTTGTTGAAATAACGAGCTTTTGACAAACAAAAGTAGACCTGTTTTTCCACCCCTTCCACTAGTATCAAAGGTACTTCTGATGATTCAGAAGGACTCCTCAATGATCATTGTGGTGACTCCTTTCTGCTCGAGGAAACACTGCTTCTCTCTTCCTCTGGAAATGGCCAGTGATAATTACCATAAGTTTCCTCATGGACTGGATTTTCTCACACTTGACCACAGGTGTTTGATACATCCTAATCCAAAATAACTGCAACTGACTGCCTAGATAATAGGATTTTAATACATTTTATGCATTCTTTTTCTAAGGATGAGTAGAAAGTTTTAGTGGAGGCAAGGAAACATGCTACTAGAATAAGTGCTCTGGTTTGTGTCAACAAAAGAGCAAGCATCCAGTCAGGGTTAATGTTTCTCTGCTTGTATGTACATAGTTAGTTAGAGTGACTATCCTATCTTACTCCTCAATCAAGGCTTATGTGTCAGTCATTTCAGAATGTCTACCCATGGATCCCCCTCTTTCAATGCAGTCTCATGTGAAAATGTTTTTGAAAGGGGTGTTGCGTAAGAATCCTCCTAGAAAATTGATGGTTCCTCCATGGGATCTTAATTCTGCGATAGAAAAGCTTACTGTTACTCCATTCATACTATCTCATCAGGCTGACGTTAGGTTCTTGACATGTAAATCAGTCTTACTTATTCCTCATATTTCTGCAAGGAGAGTATGTGAGTTGTATGCTCTTGTAGTGGGTCAACTGTATCTCATTTTTTTCTCAAAGGTAGGGTTTTTGAGAACTAATCCATCTGTTATCCCTAAAGTGGTATCTGAGTTTACTTTAAGTTAAGCCTTTTGTCTCCTTGTCCCCATTCTAACACCTAAAAATGAGGGAAAAAGGAAACTTCACAATTTAGATGTCCACAGACAACTCAGGTACTGCCTTGACATAAAAAAAAATCTTTCAGAACTTCTGATCAGTTGATGATTTCTTGTAAAGCTAAGAAAAGGGCAATTAATGTTAAAACAGGCTCTTTAAATTGTCTTCTTGTTATTCCAACCACAACAAAATTATTCCAGGCTCAGTCAAACAAAGTATTGGTCTCATCTCTGGCATTTTGTTTGAAAGGGCTGGATTTTAAAGATATTCTAGAAGCATCAAGCTAGTCCCCTGTGTATACTTTCACAAATCATTATAAACTAGATCCCTTTTCCAGATCTGGTACGTTTTGTTATGTTGAATCTCCAGCAGTAACTGGACCCTCATCTTTCCATCCCACAGTCAGTCTAAGATATGGTAATCTAATAATTTAGTTTATGCTACTGCAGGGGTGATCAATACAAAGAATATAATATAGTGTGTAAGTATAATTACCAAAACAGTAGAATTTAAAATGATCACTGCTACAGTAGTCACTCAGTCCCATAAGCCCCCATATTTTTATATATTTTTATGGCAAGGTATGGACATGTATTTTTTTTTTTACTAACATTGTTCTTCTTAGGGCTTTAACCTCCCTCTTTCTTTTACCATGAAAAATCTAAAGGGCTTGGTGCCCAAACCAGACTTTTAGTCATCTCGGCTTCAGCAGATTAATTATTTGAGCACTTGGAAGTTTCCCTGAAGTTTAGAAAGCTGGCTAACCATTACGTCCTCCTCAGGATATTATTCATATAACTAAGGTTACTGTTGCAGTGTTCAAAAAACTGTACTCTGTATGCTTATACTTCTAGATATGCCAAGGAAATAATAATAATAGATATTCTTGGACTCCAGGATTGTCTTGGACATTGCCGTACTAAACTAACTGTGTGCCTTTTCGGACACATTACTTAGCTGCCATTAAAAAGTCAAGTGGCGAAGAAAAGAAAAGGCACAGGTATGGAAACAACTCAACTAAACTGTGATTTGTTAACTATCTTGTCAGGAAAAGGCAACAACAAATTATTATTTTGTATTTATGGTCTCACATAGCTGAGCCTAACCTCACTTCAAAAGTGTGCACACTTTATGAAATGCCATTACAAGCACTCTTAAGAAATGCATAGATTATCTCAGTTCTTTTCTCCTATAATCACAAAAAGCATCTGCATTCAGAGAAAAAATATATCTCTGAGCTGGTTGTTAAAATATCAGTGATAAAGACAGTAGTTTCAATAGTCTGAAAGATCTTCTGGCCTCTATAAGTATTTCTAATGAAGTTTCAGGAAAAAAAAAAAACACAATATACACACATAGTTAAGCAAACACACACACATGCGCACACACGCACACACACACACACACACACACACACACACGCACACACGCACACACGCACACACGCACACACCATACTCATTTTTAGTTGAGTGCAATGAGTAACCCAGCTTAACCCTGACCCTGACATAATTCTTTTGTTGAATATTAGCAGTACTGAGTAGGTTAACTCAGGTTATTTTCGGATTATTTACTAGAACCTAAATGGGAACTGCTCTGTTACTGATTCATTAAACTGTTTTAGAATGCTTTGACTGTTTTCTTTTTACCTTATTGTGCATACATACTTTGAACTCTTAGTAACCATGCAAAAATCACAATGCATTTTAAAAGTATCCAGCTGGTCCAGAGTGACTAAAATTTATTCTAACAATGAAAACATGCTTATATCAAAAGAAGTCATATAGCTGCATTGCTTGCTATATAATGTATGAACTTCATCTTTTGAATAGCATCTGTATTATTTCTGTATTGTTCAAACTGCTATATTATGACACCATTAATTTAAGGCATAGCAAGGACACTTAGGACATTATCTGGAAATCAAAGAACGGCTGAATTTCCAAGTATGTGTTGCTACGATTCCCTGAGCAATTTTGAAATCTTATTGTACTGCTTTTATAATGACTTTGTCTCAGGAACCATGCTGCTTCAATGTTATCAACATATCTTGGTCTCTCTTGGCAAGAAAGGAGGAAATTCTGAACTGTACATGTTGAACACATTAGGGAGTTCTCAACATTGCTATTAGTAATGGATAAGGTTACACTGCATCTGAACAAAGAAAGCAAATAGGAAAGAGAAAGTAATACAGAGGAAATGTGCACGTGTGTGTGTGTGTGTGTGTGTGTGTGTGTGTGTGTGTGTGTGTGTGTGTGTGTGTGTGTGTGTGTGTGTGTGTGTGTGTGTGTGTGTGTGTGTGTGTGTGTCTGTGTGTGTGTGTGTGTGTTACAGAGAAAACAGAGAAGAAGAGACTGTGGCTTTATAATTTGATGTTACATTTACTATGCTGCTTAAGGCAATATCAAGAAGACATTAAAAATTAATCATGTAAACCATTAATCCTTTTGCAGTAGCATGCATTTCTGCTGGAAGGCAAATTAACAATATTGTGCTTTCTCTATTTATCATGCTTGCATATTTGATATTATTCCTAAAAAAACACTATGTATTCATTCAGTTTAGCAGAAAAAACGTGTATGCTAAAGTATTCAATGTAAGTTTTTAAAATACACTTGTTATTTTTGTGTTGAGAGCTGTTAATAAGGACACATTTTATATCTTGCAGCAAAGCTGGTTGAATATGTTAGATATGTGTACATTTCAGAATTCACATGCTTTATGGATGAAAGAATTCAGGCAATTATATTTTTTGTTAAAGTAGATATGCACACTTGCCATTAATGTAATAGTTTTACTTTTGAATAGGTAAAGATAATCCCCCGGATTCATGAATCCTCCGTGTAAGACTTAATAAGTCTTACTCGGAGGCTGCAGTTAAATGGTATGACGTCAGCGTGCCATGAATATGCATGAGGGCACGCTGACCCAACCGTAAGTCATACACGGACTATGTAAGAAAGCAGGGGGCATGTCTGACTGCCAAGCAGTCTAAATGTCCATGCCCCTGCAAGTGTTTGAAAAGTAAAAGCAAATACACAAGAGCGGGTCCGCTCAAATGTCCCTGCACCCAACACCACACTCCCTGATATTGTAAACCTCCATCACAGTTATAAAAAGCAAAACATTAAATTTATATTTTTTAAATTCCCAAAATAGCTGCCCATATTTGCGTGTGTGTGCGCAGTTGTGCCCATTGCATAACTAGAGTTAGCAATTCTGACATGGAAGAGCATAAGAAAGAATGTGCATACAAATCACACAAAATAGCAATATCGTAATGGTAGAGCATTCGCACAAAGAAGAGGCATTCATGGTTCAAGTCCCACCACTCCCCTTCATATTTATTTTTAAATCAGTATATGAAATAATACCAGACAAATATGTGTAAATAGTACTAAAACGCAGTGAAATGGCCAATGTATCAGTGAACAAAATAAATATTTTAAATGATCCTGATATATAATTGCCTGCAGTTAAGCAGTGCTTCACCCAGTGCAATAGAGGTGCCCATAGTTTAATAACTGTTAACCCAGTGCAAAAGAGGTGCCCATAGTGAAATAGCACCTTAACCAGCACAATGTGTTTGCACAGACATGCGCGCCGCACCAACAACGTAGAGCAAAGTTGCTTAAACGCAGCCACACCCCCTAGCCTGTCTGGACAGTATGAAAATAAAATGAATGACAAGGTTCGAACCCAGGACTCTGTGCATCAAAAGCAAAGTACAGAACCACTAAGCCATGACAACATAGGGGAAACAGCCACTGTTAACATACATATACTTACTAATGGTAGTTTAACCATTACTAAGCAGGTCTCCAGTCAGCTGAGAATTTAAAAAAATGGCCAGTCACAAAAAAGTGCAGGAAATGTGGCATATTTAAGCCCCATAGGTGGGAATACATGCCATAACTGATTGTAGCTCACATCTGCAGTTAGAATGGCTGGTGTCGGAGAGGGAACACGCTTCCAAGTGCAACGTTGGGGCATCGAGGAGTCGAAATACATGGTTTGGCTCCTTGTCCACCATCATGAGTCAAGACTCCTGCAGGGCCAGTTCCAAGGGACGGAGTACAAGGCAGAGGCTTGGAAGCAGTTAGCTCATGACCTCACCAGTGCCACAGGTGTTCGTCGGACTGGTGAGCAGGTCCGTCACCACCATGCAGACCTGAAGAGATGGAAGCAGGACCGCTTGAACCAATGGATATAGGAGGCCCATGGGATGCAGAATGCCCCACAACTGAGTATGTAGCCATGGAATGCAGTATGTAAGAATTGATAATTGAGTATGTATAATGGATAGGTATGCCTCAATATCCCTTCATTTACTTTACAGCTGCAGGTGACCATGCTGCGAATCAGCAAGCCTATGCTGATAGAATGCTAAGACTGTGCCACCAGACAGGTTAGTGATTATTCTGCATGTATTGTTATATAAAATATGGGAGAGAGCATGAAAGAAAGTGTTGTAGTCCAATAATACAGCCATAAAATTGCCTGAATAAGTCCTCTGCATGTACTGTCAGATAAAAACGTAAGAGAGGCAGAAAAAGAGTGTAGTAACCCATTAAGAAAGATAACATATGTCTGGAATAATATCTCTGCAGGCACTGTCATATAAAATAAGTGAGTGAGCCTAAAAAAAAAAGTGTTCTAACCTATTAATAAAGGTATAATATGTCTTGAACATGTCTGCCATATGCACCGTTAAAACAAATAAAGGAGTGAGCTTGTGGAAAAGTGTGTAATGCCATTAATAAAGGTCTAAAACCAGAGTGCGTCTGTGTCACAGAGTTTGAAATATTGTTGTACCCTTGCATTATACAAATAGTACTGTTTGAAAAAGTGCTGGCAACCCAGAGTTGTGCAGTCCCATATAAAGTGGGTGATGGAAGTGCTAGTAGCTGTGAAGCATATATACAGTCCGCAACAGTCAGTTACTGGCTGGCATGCATAAGTAAATCTGGCACATGTGTAGCATGTTATTTTTTCCCCAGAAATGTGAGTGTGTGTCAAGAAATGCAGGGTTCTGTACAAATCGAAGTGAAAATGTAATGTGAAAAGATCCCAGATATGTAGATAAAAAAATAGAAATGCAATCAAGAAATATGTAGCAGTAACATCTGCATCCTGGATAGTTAGTATGTCAGATATAGGTCAGGCATATATTGAACTAGCCAAACCCATTACATAACCTAATGTATGGTGGCAAGTGTAATAATACATGTAGGGGATATACACCTGCAGTCACTAGGAATGTAGTGTAGACTAAAAGGTAATTATAAGATGTTAACCGAGGTTTTTTTCTACACCCTACTGTATGTGCATAAACCATGCAATTCCACACCTCAATGGGTATGTGTAATCTTAAATATTTGTTGGGACATATGTCCTATTGTTCTATAAATATTTGCATTCACGTTGATGCATGTGCCCTGTTTAAACACCACAATCATGGTGGCCTGTTGCTACCAAACATCCCTGCATGCTGTTGGAATATCCATTGTGGTTCAATATATGCATGTGTTATGCTTGCTGTTCAACTGTTGGAACCTTGGTGTGTTGGGTTAATGGGAATATTACTGCATGCTGTTACAACTAATCTGAAAGCTGTTGTTTATGTTGTAATTAAACACTCCTAATCACAGAACGTATGGGAAGGCCGGTCCCAGGGGACCCACCTGTCCCTACTCAGCTGGTGAGTGCACCTGGCACCAGCAGGTCCGGTGCCCAGCCCAGGCTCCCCTCCTCCATTGGTCCTTTGCCACCCTCAGGTGGAAGTGCTGCAGGGGATGGGCTCGTCCCCCCCATGCAAGCGTGGGTGGAGAAGGGCCACCTATCACCCTTCGAAGGGTCCAGGTTGTGGTGCGTAGGGAGATCCAGCATTCAGTTGCTGATCCCCTATGCCAGCTTGAGGCGAGAGTGGCGTGTCTCATGGGTGAGCCTGCCCATCCTACGCAGTCCCCAGCACAGCCACCCTCGGGGCTGTGAAGGTGCAGTGGTGACTGCCCATGGGTGGGGATCTCAGTTCCACTGTTACCAACTGTGGGCTCATGGGCTTGCGATTTCCAAACATCTGACCCCATCAATTGTGTTCACCCACCCCATGTGTCATACATGGCCCCTGTATGCGTCTTGTCTGTCTTGTCTGTTTACCTCCCCAACCTACCTCCCCGGACATACCTACTTCCTCTACCTCACTTCCCACTCTCACCTGAAAAAAAAAAACAAAAACAAAATGGGCAATCTGTACCCACAAAAAAATTACGCCCCATACATAGCAGCCCATTTCGCATACATGTACATTGGACATGTAAACTGATAATTACAATTGGCAGTACAACATACTTTGTTGTACTCACCCCCCTCTCCCAGGGGTGGAAGGCTTCAAATATCACTCCAAATTTATTGCATATGCACAGCTGTTGCTGGTAAAGAAATGGGCAGCTATGGACCTTCCCTACACCCGTCCTGCACATCCCGAGCTTGTTTACCTACTGTCTGTCCCTCTTTGTCCTCCTTTTTCACCACTTTAATATCTCCCCATTTTCTTTTCTTTCAAAAAAATTAGCACGGGGGTTAGTGGGAGTAATCACTTTTAAGCAGTAGTAAGCGGGTTTAAGCGAGTGTGCGCATGTGTGCGCTTAGCTAAGCATCACTAAGCATCGCGCAAACCCGTGCAAACCCACTTACAACTGCATAAAAGTGCCTTAGTCACTCTATGGCAGGGCCATTGTTCCACTGAGCAGCAAAAGAAAAAACCTCTGCTAGTCACAAACCCCAGACCATTGACACAATAGACTGCATGAATTACCACTAAGCCACAGCAGATATACAAATAACTTGATTCTGAAATAAATATATCATGCATTACAATGAGGGAATGTAAATGGAAATTAGCAATAATTTAACACAAATCCTGTTCTGTGGGTCTTTACCAGCAGTTGTTGTGGAATTGCATGACATGACTGTGAAAGGAGAACCAGCCATCCTAGCAGGGAATAATGTTACAGTAGCACCTTACAAACACCACACAGTATCAGACCAGGATAAATACTGGCCACAGGAATACAGTGCAATAACCACATTTGTATGGCAGTTAATCGTGTAAGTCAGAAATAAAGTACGTACTCCCATGTATCCTGTGTTAGCATTTGGAGGGGTGAGTACATGTCTACACTGAAAAGTGTGTACTGGAAGCAGCAACATTCAGGTTTGAGTACAACATGCATAAAACTGGCTACAACCCTAGCTTCGGATAAGAGACATATACCAACCTTTTGACTGACACAACGGTGTCCAGAGCAAACAAGCATGGGCCCCACCTTGGAAAGCTGAAAGGGCTATGCCTACCTAACCTAGCATTTTATAGCAGCGGGCTGTAATCACAGTGAGTAATGCAATCACCACACAGCAGGCTGCATGCAATTACTGAATGGTGGGCAGCAATTGGTGCAGAGGCTGTCATATGCACAAGTGCAGATACCTAGAAAAGCAGGCTGTACCTGCAGTCCACACATGCAATTCTATCATTGCAGGTGCTGGGAGATAGAGAGAGAGAGAGAGAGAGAGACACGGACACAGACACAGACAGAGACAGAGACACAACAGAGAGAGAAACTGGGACATAAACCAAAATTGAGGGGGAAAACCCAAAACAAACAACCAAAAAAAATAAATAAATAAAAACCTACAAAACTGTAACACACGGAGCAGGGGAAATACAAAGGTAAGGTATGTAACTCACATGTATGTGTTGGCATGTAGTAGATGTTCCTGAAGAGTACTCTACACACTGCAAATCATCCATGTGTGGCAGCAGTATGTATCTATCTGTATCTGCACATGTGCATAGGGCAAGGGACATACTGCAACTGTTAGTGAAGGGTGGACAGATATCTGTCATTGAAGGTTGATATGTGCATATATCTATGTAGGTCGTAGTGTGTGGCCTAGAAAACAGCATGCAGTGCTGATATATGTCATGTGGTGGTTAAATGCTGTGGGACTGATTTGTCAGATCTGCTATGTTACAGCCAGTGAGGCCTGCTAATGCTACATGGGCTGAGGACACCCACAGGCATTCTGCACAACACTGTGCAATATAATCACATAACTGTACACCCCTCAACTGTCACATAAGTGATATCCCCACCATGAAAGGTGGAATGTACATGTGAATATATGTACATCCATGTGTACAGCAATGGATGTGTACATGTATGTGTATAGATATGCATATATATATATATATATATATATATATATATATATATATATGTGTGTGTGTGTGTGTGTGTATGTATATATATATATATATATATATATATATATATATATATATATATATATATATAGATAGATATAGCCATATAGAGAGAGAGGGGGAGACAGAGAGACACGAGGTCATATGTACTGCAACAGGTGTGTGGTGACCAAGGCAAGGACTGTAGACAAGTGTTGATACTGCAGTGTCATTCCTCCTTTCCAAAACACTGTACCCATTAACTACCACATAGGTAGAGATCTACCTAACAGTGAAGGTGTGATAAGGGAACATGGGACACAGGTGGACAGTAGCCTCCGCTTTGATGAAGACAGTGCCACACTACACCTGTAATCAGTCTGTGTGTTATGTGTCATGACAACAGGTGTGTCATCTATAGAAATATAGGGCAGTGTTCCCCTCTACTCATTACAATGCCCTGTGTGATATGTACCTCACATGACAACTACACCAGGTGAAAAGGCCACAGGCATACCTCCCAAAGGGCAATACTGGCCGAAACAGATGCCCTATGCAGACTGACTCACAAAACCACATCTACACTGTATTGCATACTGGCCACACAGAGGTGACCTCTGCCAGACATACAGAGGTATGTCACACCCATAGCTGGGTGACAACCACCATGGCAACATATCACAATCCCACCGGGATACACGTTCTAAGGCCCTAAACCTTGTCAGTTCACTAAACAGCTCATGCTGGAGGGATAGGTTCCCATCTCAGAGATATGCCATATACTGGAATAGACCACCTTGCAATAGCAAACAAGGTTCCTCATTAGCAATTGTCATAAATACCCCTGATGATTGTGTGGGAGATTGGTAATACACCCCAGGAAAAACCTCTGTGGTTCTGGTTGGCAGGGGCAAGTGAAATCAAAGTACATGTGTGTCAAAAGCCAGGGTAGCATATGGCTAGGCTGCCGTAGGCCCTAGGGCCAACAGCATATTACCTGCCTATGACACTATGCACTCACACATTTACTCAATGCAATACCTGCTATGTGAGGTTGAATAAGTGTAATGCTGAATGTGTACAAGGTCTGTAAAGGTGTGCTAGCTTCGTGTGAAGTTGTATCTGACATGGTAGTGTCTATCCTAGCTGTGAGGATAGCAAATGATGTGTAATGTACTGTTAGGCAGACATAATAGTACGGCATATGATGTGACGTAGTTCCTTGCTGACAAATGTGGTGTCTCATTGTAGGCTAAAGCAATACATGTATGCTTAGTGAGTGGTACTGCTGGTGAATCCAACTCCCATATGAACTGTAGTACTACCTGAAGCTGTAGGCCTAAACAGCACAGTATGGTGTGTGTTCACATTGCTTGGAAACACTGTCATGTGTGTTTCCTGTAATTTCCGCAGAGGACAAAATTCAGGCATAAGGGTGTGTAAGTAGTGGCACACAGTACTGTATGGTACACAGGTAATGCTCATCTGTGTTGTATGTTTGTCTGATGTGTGTGTAATCATGTCTGTACAATGGCTGCAATCATATGTGTGTTACAGGGTATACGTGTGTATCCAGCAACATATATACTCTGTTACAGCAGTATGCCACCTATAGTAACAACTGTACACATCTGTTAGGCAGGGCTATGGCATCAATGACTAGGGTGGTTGTCTGGTACTACTGCATCTGTACTTTACATCCATTGCAATGGATGACATCTCTGTTCGTGCATTGGTGTTATATACACCCCTGTCTTGAGGTTGTGCAATGTGTCCCAAACAGTGTGTCGGGTACTGTTGTATAGTGGCATGATATATACAGTGCACCAGGCACTGTTAGTTAGTTGTGGCCTGAGAACCAATAAGTGGTATTGAGCGTGTGTAACCTCTGACAGACAATAGGATGTTATATATGTCAGTAAAAGTGATATCTGTGGTTAAAGGTGTAAAGTGTGCCACATGACTCGCTCACACATATTGTTCATATCTTTTTCAGCCAGATGGTCCACCAATGCAATCCATCGTACACAGCGGATGAAGAAGAGGTGATACTACAAAGCCTATTGCAGCAGTACACAATGCTGTTCTCCAGAAGCAGCCAGCACCAGCAGGAGCGGACTGCACTGTGGCAGGAACTTGTTCGTAGGGTAAATGACATAGGCATGCTTAACCAGACATATGAGCAGGTACGCCATCACTGCAGTGATTTAATTAGACATGTCCGGCGGCATTCGTCTGATATCCAAAGACAACAGCTTGCCACAGGTGGTGGGGTGGCCATTCATCCCTCCCTCACCAGAGTGAAGGAGCTGCTCCTAAGCATGGTGGCTCCTGGACAACAACAACATCAACCTCTGACATGTGTTGTCATGGAGGCCGGAGCCACCCAGCACTTCCACCTGGAGCAAGCAGGCAACATGCCCTATCTGTAGACGACAGTTAACTGTATTGTTAGATTATGTCTATGTGAGATGTGTACTGTGTGTTTAGCAGTTCTGCTGCCTAGTGTTGTGCAATACTGATATTTCGAATAATATCTCTACACCTGTGACTGTTGACTGTTGTTATACTGCAGTTTAGCATACCCACTGTAGCAATGCCACAGTTGTGGCCACTGACGAACTCTCTCATATTCTCATAGGTCCCTCTGGTGTGACAGCAGGGCAGCCGATCCATGCTGGTGAGTATGCTATAACTGCAATGTTGGTAATGAAATATGCATGTCATAGGTGAAGTGTAGGTCATGCACATGTAACACACCTACGCATAATGCATGCCATGCATGTTAGCTGTAAGACATTGCACAGCTCAGTAATGTCAGTAGCTGCCTCACTGACATGCAATACACAGAGCATAAGACATAGTTCTGGCAACCCCGTACTGCACATTGGATAGGCATAGTTGCAACACCTGTACACATCATAACACGTTTATCATACGCAGTACACAAAGACATGCTACATATGGCATAACCACACACCCACTGTAAGGTCACACCTCAGTATCCCACATGTCATCAACACACATGATGTACCACAGGGGTAGAGGCCTATCATGGGACTGTGCAACACACTTCAACACATAACACAGTCATGTTAGGCAATGCTCCCTATTGGGCACCTCATACACCCATGTACAAAGTGGCTGTGTAATAGTGAACGTAGCCATGGCACTGCAGTTCAGGTGCAGCATGCTAGGTGGAGGTCTGTCACACAGTAGTAGCCGTGAGTGTCCACAAGATGCATGATGATGATGATGATGGCACATGGTAGTACACCTCATCCAGTTACAGTGACCACAGTCCTACACATAGTGGTCTTTGCTTTGCACCTCATTGTTGTGTGTGTGCAAACATATGCACCTATACACAATATGCATAGCATGTTGTGTGTGTGCTTACATATGCCAGTATACACAATATGCACAGCTGTTGCCATCTGTACAAAGAGTGACATATATGTCCTGGAATGCTATTGGGTGTACAGGTCACATGGCCCACATTGGGTATGTGTGGTGTTTAATGTTGCAGTCATGTATCATGCCATGTCATGGCTGGCACTGACATATCTGCAATATGTCCCACACTCACCATAACCACTGTACAATGGCCATGTCGAGCATTGGGATTCCTAAACATCTACATGCACCACTCATCCCATGTCTGTACATTGCATGCATTTGCTACACCTGTGCCCACTATTATTTGCTATGGACACAGACACTGTAAGCAGACATGGCAATCTATGTGTCACACAGATAACACATGCAGCCATGGTATGTATACCATTGAGTGATGGTGCACAGGACATTGCAGAGCAGATAATACTTGCACAGCAATGTAGTGTCCATGTACACATTGTGTTCCAGGGTGTAGACAATCACTGAACAACTACACACATGCATCACAGCCATGTATAATGTCATTAAATAGGCCTGTCTACACTTGCACTGCATGGTCTTGAGCAACACATATTCTGCATGCTGACACATGTGAGGTGACTGTTTGCCTTGTGATACTGTCACCCACCTTCACCCACTATTGTGTATGTGGTGGATTGCTGGTGTGTGTGTGTGTGTGTGTGTGTGTGTGTGTGTGTGTGTGTGTGTGTGTGTGTGTGTGTGTGTGTATGTGCTGTGGCGAGCAGTGTATTTGTGTTCATGTGTGCATATGTGCATGTGTGCATGTGTGCATTTGTTCATGTGTGCATGTGTTCATGTGTTCATGTGTGCATGTGTGCATGTGTGCATGTGTGCATATGTTCATGTGTGCATGTGTGCATGTGTGCTAACATCATGTACAGATTGTGAAGTGTGTTTCCTGTCTTCCTTCCACAGGTGCTGCATTAGGGGTGTCTGAATGCAGCAGGGAACCTGATGTCACTGCCACTAATAGTGGAGATGATGAGACATGTATTGTGGCACAGGAAGGTCTGTCAGGGTCTGTCATTGGTCCACCGATCGACAGTACACAGCGTTCAACCCCATCTATGCATACACTCATACTGCCAATACATCCCTCATCACCAATGGCCTTAGCTGAGGGACAGCATACAGTCAGCATTGACCAGGAGAGTGTGGTACCCACGGCATGTGCATCCCCTCACAGCAGCCATAGCTGGATTACTGGAATGGTACCACATAGGTGGATGTCCAGGGGTTCTCGGGGGAGCACCACTGGTTGTATTGCCCCTGGCAGAAGTGCCCCCAGAGGTATTACAACCTCCAGTATGTTCCAGGCTGTAATGCAGGCACAGGCACATATGGAACGGTACACCCAACAGGGACTAAGGGCGCAGAGGGCCCATTACACTGCTATCAATGACAGCATCTGTGACCTTGCAGGTGCCATCCGGAATTACACCGAGGTCATTGATAGCCATTGGAGGGAGACATTAGATGTCCTCCACAATGTGTTAGCCATGAGCCAGGACCATGCGGGATGGATGAGAAGCCGAAGGGGACACATGCCAGCAACAGCATCAGCTGGCAGTCATCACGGACGGACCACGGATCACAGCCGCTCCCGTAGTGGCAGTACCAGCCCCAGCAATGCTGGGGCTTTCCTGTCCATTGACCGTCCTACTAGACCATGTGCATGTGGCACTGGCCAGTCCCAGCAGGGACATGGGTCCAGTCATCATACCTCTGCCTCTGATGATTGCACCCAGTCAGGGTTGGTACCCGATACTGCCCGTAGCACCCCTGCCAGGCACAGGTACCATGTCCGTGGCCAGATACAGTGATCTGTATGGCCTAGCAGGTACAGTCTGTGGCTGTCTCACAACCGCCCGTATATGGCAGCCACATGGTGGAGTTGTGTGCATGCAGACACACACACATTAACCAAACAACTAGGGCTCACACATACACACACACATTACATTAACATTGGCCCATGCTGTACTGTTGTCCCTCACATACACACACACACACACACACACACACACACACACACACACACACACACACACACACACACAGACATGTTGAATGGATGGGTCAATGCTGGGCTCTGGCAAACCAACAACACACCCTATGCATATGATGACACCTGTGCCACCTCCTGTCATCTGTAACATTGATGCAGGAATAGGCTAACATGGTTCTGATGCACAGGGTGACATTATAGCAGTGTAGCAATAATAGCAAGTTGCCAACAGGAAAGTGTACTGATATCCTTGTAGGTATATCTGAGCAGGCATTATGCATCACAGCTCTGATAGTCATTGTAGCATTGTTTACACCAGTGTTAGGTCTGAGTATGTATTGTCCACCCATGTGCCACTTGGCTGAAGTGTACAGTGTTGCCAGCATGTGTTAGTGAGTGGACAGTACGTGTGTGATGTGTGCATTACAAATTAGCGGGTGTACATCTGTGAACATGGTGTGTGCACACTGTCTGCATGTACGTGCATAGTCGACATGTGGGATGTGCAACATACCCTGTTCTACACATTGTTAACATCGCATGGCATCTTTCGATGGCCAGTATGCATTCTACTACAGATATGTACTAACATGGGTACACATGTGTGTATGACATGGGTTGGCACTATGCTGTGGGTGATACCATTGATATCGTTCAATGATCTGCAGTCTGGTAGTATACACCACCTCAACAGCATGACTATAACCAATCATTAGATGATGTCCTGACAAATGACTCACAGTTATAGGGAACTCAGTAACAGCTGGATCCTTCCAGTACTATACTATAACAGTAACCAGTTGTATTGACCGCCACACGTTCCTGGGACCACACCTGTGTGGCATATAGCCCTCTTAGGTACATGCAAACACACTAGGGATATGTCCATCCACAGCTGGAAATGCATGCATTGGCCTACACGGCATTCCCCGGATGGGACACATATCCTACACTAGGGTATCATATAGACAGATACCTGTTGTCCAATACATGCTGTATAGCAGTACGCCACACTTATGTACTGACTGAGGTCACATGTACACATATTTATTTGCCACGCAGATACCCGATGTGTGCAATGCACATACTGTTTTAATCATATGTCATACCGTAGTAAAAGCAAAACCCACATTGCACTGACCGCCTGTGGCAGGCACGCACTCAGCATTTGCAGGATTCAAACCCCTACATAATTATGTTTTGATATTAGAGAGATACGCATTAACACAGCAAGTTATATGCTTTACTGGATGGTTTCTGTTCTCCTGATATATTTTTAGGTTGCTGACATCATCAGAAATTCCAAAGAGGGATGTACCTCTTTTATTGTGTTTTCCCAGTCTCCAAAAAGGCTACTCTTCTCAAAGAAAGTCACACACATACCCCCCCACAATCTAATACACACTGTCAGCATTTGCAGGATTCAATCCCCCTACCTAACTATGTTATGATACTACAAAGATATGCATTAACACAATGGGCTATATGCTTTAGTGGGTGGTTTTTGTTCTCCTTGAATATTTGAAGGATGCTAACATCATCACACATTCCAAAGAGGGATGTACCTCTTTTAATGTATTTTCCTAGTCTCCAAAAAGGCTACGCCTCTCAAAGGAAATTACACACATCCACACACCCCCCCACACACAAACACTGTTAGCTCCTGCTGGATTCAAACCCCTACCTAACTACGTTATGATACTAGAAAGATATGCTTTAACACAGCATGCTATATGCTTTATTGGTTTTTTTTTGTTCTCCTGGTATATTTGTAGGATGCTGACATTATCAGACTGGACATGGAAATGTGTGTGTACTTTCTTTTATGCAATCCCAGGAATGATCCATGTGGGTCTGCAGGTATCAACAGCTGGAACAGGACCCTGTGAGTCGCACCTTGTGTGATCTATCTGTGGACACATTGACATCCCTTCATATGTCAACACATATCTATGCACAGATTGTTGGTTTTGTGGATACGACATGTGTCTGTGATGTTGATGAAGTGCAATGCAAAGTCTATGTGGGACATGTGTAGGTCTGTTCAGTGATGTATGTCCTGGGTGGCTGGCTTGCAAATGGTGTAGCATGTTTGGGAACCATGATCTGCACATGAACATACCACAGTTGGTAGGGTTGTGTGTTTGTCAGCTTCCAATAGCTCTGTTTATGACTTCAGCAATGATGCACTCCATGGCCTTGCAGATCAGACTTTATAGGCTTACTGGACTATACTTCCCATGGTGTGTTGTGCACCCACACTTGTGGGGAGTGCCATATGGTGCTGTAACACATTCAACGGTTCCAGACCCTGTGGAGTGGGTGAGGCTCAACAGACTGTTCAGGTGTAGGGTCTGTTTGTTCTGTAGTGCATGCATGACACATATTGGGAAACAATGTAATCCAATTGCTGCCATGCTTTTGGCTTTCGAGGGAGCTGGTCAGCCATCCTACACGTGATATCTCCTGGTATGATGTTAAGGACTATCGTCAGTGGGAGGTGGGTATGTATATATGGGCCTGTCTGACAGGATGTTGGCATTGTCAGTAAGGTACAGTTGGCCTTGACTCAGGACATATATGAGTGCACATTACTATTTATGACATAGCTGAAGGACATGTCATGATTCTCAGTCTGGACTCCTTCTCAGCTACTCTTTACAAAACACCAACAAACCTGAGCACTAATCCCGGTTATACTCTTTTACACACTTAACTCCCTACTGATCCTTTGTGATCAGGCTACAGAGTATGTCATCATAATATACTGGCATGTCCAGGGGTTGGTTTCGTGTGTAATCTCCAGTCCAGCTAGTGAATATTGTGGTTATGACACAATGTCACATCTGCCTCATGTACAAAGACAACCCTCTCCTCCTCCCAACACACTCAGATATATGTGAGGGATGCAACAATATTGACATACAGGAGGCTGAGCTCTCTTGACCCATGACTGGCATGGTCTATCAGGTGGTGAAGGTGACCACACACACCACATATCAGTCTCACATACACCGATAGCAACAGCAATCAAACCACATTATCACACATACACATACTCTGAGGGTCTACATACACTCTGCCTAAGCAGCAGAGACCTCCAAAGCAGACACACAAACAACTGCTACCCTCTACAATAACCACATATCACATAGTTCACAATGTCAGTGTGCCACACAGTCACTGCCCTTCGGGCTAAACAACCCACCTGATTCACTTGTAATAGGTGACACTTAATGTCAGACACACTGACGTCCCACTCACCAGGCCAAACAAGGGAATAGTCACTTTGAGCTGTCTCTCAGGTGCCAGGATCCGCAACATAACACATGCACTCAGGTCACTCCAAAGCAAGTCCAGGACTGGCTCCATCATTGTCCATGCTGGTGCATACAACCTCAGATGTTCCTCCCTGGACCACATGACATGATACATAGAGGAACTCTCTGATCATGTAGCCCAGGCCAGTATGACCCAGACCTTGTCTAGCATCTTACACTCACCAAGTATGATGTCTCAGTATACCAACAAACTGATCACGTTTAACAGTTGGCTAACATATTGGCATTATTCAAAGGGATACAGTGTCTGTCACCCTGTGGTGACATGCTCCACATGCCACATAGCTTCCCTATGGACAGCTTGCACCTGTCACCCTTGGACTTTTGAATACTGGGTAAGGCACTTGCTGCCACCATACTGCCTTATTTAAGCGGGGATCAAAAGACAGACCCACCTCCATAGACAATACAGAGTACATGACACTGAGGGTAATGCTGCTCAACACCAGATGTATTACCCTCAAATTGACCACACTCAGGAATCTCCTCAGTATGGAGAATAGCAATATCTGTGCACTAACAGACACATGGTTCAGGCTCCCGCATGCACACCAGCACTACCAGGTTATATTTCGTACCATGCTTTCTGATCACATAACTCGGAATGGCCAACACAAATAGGGGGAGTATCCATATACATCACAGATACACATACCTCCGGGTTGGTAGCACTGCACAAAGCATCACAGACCATACATATGCACCTAACATTGTGCAAATCTGCCTTTTGGTTTGTTGCCTGCTACAGACCACACTAACAAACTCAGCAACCACACTCGTCTTTCCAGGGAACACTGGACAATATGATGGTCTCCCAAAACACCATTATATTGGGTGACATCAAATACACACACATTGACTGAGGATAGTATTCAGGCCCCAACACCCTTGCCCAACAGTTGTTACAATTTGTAAACTCGTATGCTATGGCACAACCTGTCACCACACCCACAAGAGGGGACAACATATTGGACATGATCATCACCAACATGGTGACTCTATGTTCCACACCAGCGATATACCCCTCATTGGTAAGGACAGAACATACTTTATCTCACTGGACATCCATATCCCGTCCCCACACCCATCCTGGGTAATCTTGGTGAACTTCCCAAAAGCAAACATCACACTTCTCCATACCACGGTGGTATCATTCAGAGACCCTGGGTCAGTGGTATGTATGGCTCAGACTGCTGAATCCTTTACATACACATTCTATGGACACGTAGTGGACTGCATGGATCGTGCTATCCAAAATAACACCTGGACTCACTCCTTCAATGGCAGGGTCACCTGTCTGTTCACCCCGGCCATTAATACGCTATACAACAAAATGAGGTAGCTACTACATGATCGAGCACAATCCCAGACAGGGAAGGCATCTGTGACCTGTACTAGCAGACAGCTACAATCACTCGTGTATTTATGTCAGGACCGCTTCTAACGGACAATTGCACCAGACACATCGGACACTCACAAGGTCTTATTCAGTTAATTCAGGTACCTGGCTGGACACTCAATGATATGCTGTGTGTTACTGCATACTGATTGAATATACCCTGAACCCACAGACATTGCCAACATCCTGGCAAACAGGTTCAGTGCAGATGTTTCCCCCCCATCCCACCTAAGGAGATACTCCCCATCCCAACAGAGTGTAACCTCCCTGACATTATGAATAAACAGGTGAGTGCTGCCCTCCCCACAGTGGACAACACAGCATCAATGGGACCAGACAGTGTCCCCGCCTGTGTCATACACGGGCTTCATGACAGACGTAATCCTCACATTACGTCACAGTTCGATATGAGGGTTACTGCAGGACTTGTACCCACGGAATGGTGTACAGCGATAGTGGTCCCCCTCCACTGAATACTGCCACAACAGACCACAGACAATATCAGCCTATAAGGCTAACTAGCCTGTCCTGCAAAGCTTTGGAGTGTATTGTAATGGGACTCATGCACATAGACATGGGAAACCTACAGACACTGGGTCCTACACATTACAGCATTGTTGTGGGCAGATCTTGCCTGTTGGACCTGTTTGTATTCTTTAAACAGTTACCAGGTCCATCAGTGTTGGGACGGTTGTCCACACAGCCTGCCTGAACCTTGCAGAACCCTTCAACACAATACCCCACACGGCCATTATGCTTAGGCTCACCGGCATCAATATCGACACATATCTGACACGATGGATTGCTACCTGGATCAGGGATAGCAGCCACATGCTCAGTGTTGCAGGTGCCATGTCTGACTATACACCAGTTACACATGGCATCCCACAAGGCTCAGTCCTGGGACCACTCTTGTTCAGTATATATTTGTGTGATGTACAGGCTATCACAGGAGGGATATGGCTGCCCATGTTCGCAGATGACTGCAAACTGGGTGCCATAGTCAACTCTCCAGCGGGCACATGCATACTGATACAAGGTCTCACAGAAATAGGATGACTGGTGCCTGAGCCATGGCCTATGGCTACATGCCATTAGTTGCATAGTCATCCCCTTTGAGAATGACAACATGCCCACACATTACCACATAGGTAGTAATCCATTATATACGGCAGTAGTTGTTATGGGTTTGGGGACACGACCTGTTCATACTCTCGCCTTTGACAATCACATTGCCAAAGTGGTTAGACAGTACTTCTACATAGCCCACCATATCCCACATGGTTTCACATGTTGATCACGTGTGGTCATTGTGCCCCTATACTCATCAAGACCATGCTTGGTTACTATGCCACATTTGGGATGTACCCTACCTGACACCTGCAGCAACTGTAATGGCCACAAATATTACTCATCAAACAGATGTAGGGACTCACACGGATGCCCTGCACAGTTCAGATACAGTAATTCCAGCTCTACTCAGTCACTTACCACCTACACGGATGTGTTGTGTGCCTGTAGTTTAAGGCAATATCCGACCCAGAATTAATGGACATGCTCCACCTCAGGATATCCAACTCCCTTGGAGCTACACACTCCAGGGACGTATACCTCAGCACAGATGTTGATAGGACATGCTGGGGAGACAGATTATTATCCGTAGGGCTCCACTCACTGTAGAGTGCAGTCCCAGTTTTGCATAAGCAGTGCCACCCACTGACCACCTACAGGTGATATCTTGACAAGTTGATGGGTGATCGTATGTGCACCCATGGGATATCTTCTGGGTCCCTGCTAGACAGAGGCACAATACACTAAACATAAATGGGCTATCTTGTGTGACCTACTATTCACGGGCACAGTGTTCTGATTTGACCGAGTTGCAGCAGCCAAACACACTCTGGCTATGCTTGAACATGCCCTGGGGCAGATAGCCTAGTATCAACCTCTGAACCTATGAAAATGTTCATGATGCACAATGGTTATTGCTGATAATGTTTGCAGGTTTTTATCATCTTTGCTTTCCCACTTTCTATGAACTGCTTAGGTATCTGCAGAACATATTTGATTATGACAGGGTTCCACTATATTATATACGTGTCTGTTGTCATATAAGTGTGTGCACAGGGCAGATTGCTGGATAGTGAGAGGTACCTGGGTTAACACATGCATCTGCCTGATATATGTGGCCCACTGCTGTACTCCAACATGGCCTAAGTGTGTGAGCATGCCCAGTTCAGACTGTCAGTGTTCTGTTGCCTGACATTTGTTTCATGTATTCAAGTGTGTGAGCATGCCCAGTGTGTCCTTTCAGTATGTTGCTGTCTGAGGTCCACTACATTTGTTGATCTATGTGTACATGTCCAATATTAACATTTCTACTGTGTGTGTTGAAAGTCAGGTTCTATTCTTACTGCAGGACTCACCTTTGTGTCATAACTCAACAGGGATTATGCTGTGCCTGCAGGGTTTCCATGGAATACTTTGCATAGACTTATCAACATTTCTTCATACAGGTAAACCACTGTAATACTGTCATGGTTTAGTGATTCAGTGCTATGACTATAGTGCACAGTATCCTGGGTTCGAGGGCTATTATCACTTATACTTTCATATTGAGCAGACCAGACTGCTTAAGGGCCAGTAGAGCAACTATGAGCATGTTAGCTTTTGTTCAGCTATGCCTTACTTAGACTCAGCTTGTCCAACATTGCTCAATATTAACCATCATTGCTGGACGTTGGCCAATATTACTCAATATTGACCACATTTGTACTAGTTGGTGTGTGTGATTTGGTTTACATATATTACATGGTGGTAAATGCTGTTTAGCACTGCTTTATATTGCTTAACACATGGCAATCATGCCTCAGGTGTTGATGCAGGGCTGCCTATGTTGGATGCACATAATACACTCCCTATACATGTTTGACAGCAGGTAGTGTCAACATAGGCATCCCTTTTACTATATGTGCGGGTCAGAGAGAGGTATAATTTCCAGAGTTCCTACTGAGCCAGTGTATGTGCTATGCGTTGCCTCTTTGCCAAGGCCAAAGCATACTGAGCATGCCTCCTTCTGCCTACTGGGGCAGGCTCAGGATGTTCCTCCTCCGAGTCACGCTCTGCCTGTGATTGCCCTGGCAATGATGGGGGGCTGTTTGTCCCAGGCCTATGCTGGTCCTGCTGCAGCTGTTTTCGCAGGATCATATTATGTAGCATAGCACATACCATGACAATTTGGGTACATGTAGTTGGTGAGTACTGCAAGGCTCCATCAGATTTGTCCAGGCACCGGAACCATGACTTGTGTTGCCCAAACACACGCTCGACTACATTTTGTGTTTGTGCGTGTGCCTCATTATGGCATTCCTGTTCAGGTGTGTGTGCGTTTCTGATAGGTGTCATCAGCCACAGACTCCAGTGCATAGCTAGCATCCCCCACTAGGTGTCCATGTGGGATGTCCCCATTGGAAAATGTCTGGTACAACTGCATCAGATGCCAGATATGTGAATCATGGTAGCTTCCAGGGCAGTCAGCACACACATTCAGTATTATGCCCTGGGCATCACACATGACCTGACAGTTGATGGAGGGGAAGCCCTTGCGGTTGAGGTAGACCCTACCCCGCTCACCGGCTGGTGCTTTGATGCATATGTACATGCAGTCTATTGCACCCACTACCTCAGGGTATTCCGCTATTTGCTGGAAGAGATGCATATTGCTGGCCAATACCTCATGGGAATTGGGGAAGTATACATGATCACCGACATGTGCTGACATGGCATCCAGGAACTGGTGCAGTACCCTGGATGCTGATGCCTGTGATATTCCCATCATATCACCAGTTGGTCTCTGGAAGGTACCTGTTGCTAATATTCTTAGGCCAACACATACTTTAGTTTCCACTTGGATGGGTTCCCCTCTGTTGGTTTTGTGTGTGAGGCGTGGCCTGCACCGCTCAACAATTTGCTGCAAGAGGTCTCTGTCCACTCAATAGCGCTCCACTATCTCCAGCTCATGTAGCCCCTAGTAGGTTACCCTGGGCCTGTACACTCTTCTCCGTCTCCTCACTGTGTGTTGTCCAGCAGCATTTGCATCATCACCACCCTCAGCATGTTGCATATGTCGCCTTATAACAGCAATGGCAGCCCCTAACATTTTTTGCCTCAGTACAGCTTTTTCAGTTTTCACTGCTATTAGCTTACTGCAGTGTTGCAGTGTCTCTTGAGAGAAACATAATGGACTGTTGTTTGCAGTGTTTTAAGTGTTGGGCTGGGCTGGGCTAGTGTTCTGCCTGGGTAATTGCCTGATTCTGATTGTTTTCACCTGCTAGCTCTGCTAGTACTCCCTGGTAACTTCCGTACTATTTGGTGTGCTTCCTTTTTCCTTTCTGTTTCCTCAGGGGGGAGCACCGCGCACACAAGCGCAAACACGTGCACACTGGCTCACACATGTGCACACATGCTTACATGGACTAAAACCTGCTTATTCTTGTTAAAACACGCGCACACTGGTGCAAACGTGCTTACAACTGTTTACACAGCCTTACATATGCTTACTCAAGCTTACACGCACGAACACACGCTTACACGTGCACACACTGTCTTACTCGGGTTTACTGGCATGCACACACATGCATGCATGCTCAGCAAGAAACTTTGGTGTTGTCCACGCATACACCTTCCATTTCTTGACTTTACCTGGCTGCCTGTTGACACACCTCTTTCAATAATATGTAATTGTCGGCTGACACATGACACTTTGCTCCAGTGAGCTTCACTCCTTTTATACATACCCCCCTCATGATGTCACCTATCTTCTACTCTGTTACTCCCCTTATCCTACTCCTACACTCCACTGACTGTGCTCATTTCATATGTAAACTTGCGATTCACTATCCTCTCATTTGCATAGGATTGCCTACTAATGCTTGGTTACATCTCTTAGACTGTGCTTCCCCCCTTAGCAACCTCTACTCGGTGGCCATGTTGTCTTCAGCCTGCCATTCACTTGCATTGTAAATTCATTTTAGCTATAAAATCCACATTTGTGGATCTTAATTATTAATTTTATGATTTTGCGTGGTGCTGCGCTATGGTTAAACCCCGGAGATCGGGATGAAAAAAAAAAGTTATTTTATTTCTATTTTGCATCACTTCCCATTGCCAATGGCCATAGTTTTGGCCATTGACATGCTTCCTCCTGTAAATGCGTGCTTTTTTTGCAGCTGTCACGGCTCCGTTTTGCTATTTGCAGAACCGTACTCAGTTATCAACTGAGTACATTTCTGCAAATAACACTACTTCTACTCGGACAGGTTTGGGTTTCCTGGATCGCAAATTTACCTCATTTGCATAGCTTTTACCTGCAATGGAAGTAATTTGCATATCTAAGCCCTGTCTATGTAGGACTAGTTTAAGGAGCTCTGTTACACGCCCCTACCGGCTCTTCCTGGATCGCTCGGCGGACATGTTGGCTGAATGGAGTCTTACTCTACTCTTAGACTCCGTGCAAGCCTTCGTGAATCCGGACCAATATCTTTTCAAGTTTTCACTTTGCAGCATTTTGCTTAAAGTGTTGCATTTAGTTAGTGCCCCAGTCATTATGACATGGCTGTCTTTTTAATGTGAAAGGAAATGTAGTAGCACAAAGTGGTTGCCTTGTAACTAGGACAATACTGCCTCCCTTTGCTTTCTCATATAATGCCTTTACATTCTTGTTTTTCTTTATCATCATTCACAATAAAATCCAATACCTTAAAAATCATCCATTGAGGAAATGATGTTAGCAAAATCCAAGGAATTCATTATGACTACACTGTTATTACAAGAAAACAACACATTGTACAAAGACTAGAAACATTCAGCAGTGTAGTGTATATGCATCTAGGAAATCCATTAAATTAGTTTCAGCTTAAATTAATGAAAGGTTTATGCCTATAGCAGGCATATTGGTACAGACCGAAAAAGTCTGCAAAATACTAAACAGCACAGTTTAAACTCACACACTGTAAATAAGTGCAATGGCATACACAAAGCATGGCCAATTAATAACACACTTATAGTTTAGGAAACTTTGCTTATGGTCATTGAAATCTGTATGAGGAAAAATATTCTCATTATCATATGTTGATTAGTTTTTGCTACAGTCGTATCTTAAGAAACCTTTGATAACAATCTTCAAAATACAAACCTGACATCAAGAAAGCTGAAAATTTCTAAGAAACTATTTTATCTATTACTTTTTATTACCTATCTTTTGTGTTACAGCCTCAAGGTTCATTGGCATAAAAGATGTCAATTTGTCATTTAGATTCTGTTATGGTCAGGAAAAGCAAACAAACTTGCATTGTCATGTCTACTGATTTGACATGTAGCTGGATATAGACAGAAAATCAGGACATAGAATGCACACTGGGAGTTGTAAGCCTGCTTGCTTGCTTGAGATTGCATGGCTGCCATCACTACTGTCACTGAAAGGACATGACTTTCTTTCAAATTCCTGCTCTTATCTCTTTTCCTGATACCACAGGCCTTGTCTAAAGCCGAGGAGAGAACAAAGAAACCACTCAGAGTCTCTAAAGATTTAATTAACAATTGGGTGAAGAACACAAACTACATCGAACTATGGAGGAACTTAAAGGGATATTTTATTTATAGGAGAAAAGTGAGGCCAGGAACTTACCTATGAAATGAGCAAGTGAAGTGATGAGACAGAAAATGTGGAAAAATCAAAAAAAGATAGAAACAAGATAAATATGAAAGGTAGATTTTTAACATGGGGCTTTTGCACTGTCATTTTGCCGCGCTGGTATGGCAGTAGCATTGTTACCTCACAGCAAGAGGTTCTCCTGTTTGATTCTCAGTGTGGCTTGGGAGTGCCTTCTGTGTAGAGTCTGCATATCCTCCCCGCGGTTGGGTAGCGTTCGAAAGACGTGTGTGTAAATGGGCTTGCCTTCTTTGAAGGTTGGGCGTCGAGCTGGCACCTTGGTGTTTCGTAAAAAATCTACTGCCAAATCATTAGCGGACTGGAGTCCCACTGTGGCGACCCCTTACCGGGAAAAAAACGAAAGACAAACAACTACAACAACAACAACATGCACTTTGGGGACAGTAAGGAACCTGAGTAAAGAGTTTTTTATAAATATGATGAGCCTAAGTAAGGGAGAATACTACAGTGCACAGAAGAAAAGTGCATAAGTAAAAAAATAGGTTGTATGGGAAATAAATAGATATTTTGATGTATAATTTACAGAACACAAGATGAGGGAAGTGCCCAAGAAGGAAGGACTAGATGAAATCATGCAGTAAGAAAGTGAAATAAAAAGAGTAGTAAGGTACAAAAGAAAAAATACAGAAATAAAAGTATGGTTAACAGGTACCCAAGATATGAATACAGGTTATGAATGAAAGAAGGAAGCATGGACTTGTGTGATAATAACAGCGTGGGAGAGGATAAACTTGAATGAAACAAAGAATCTATTGTAGATTGCACAAAAAAAAAAAATGAAAAACTAGATATATTCCAAATATGCTCAGAAGGGTGGAGGACAATGGAAAATAAGGAAATGAAAATAAATAGTCCACTAATAAAGAACTGTGTTCTTCCAGTTCAATCACTGATACTCATTTGCTTCCAGAATAATCCTCTCCTTCAGTGCAACATTAGTTTTGAGATTCTGGCATCCCTTATATCAGTATATCAAGATGCATTCCTTTTACCCCAAATTCAAAAAAAGCAGAATGAACCCATTTGCTCAAAATCATTTTATTACTTTGCGACAACATCAAAGACTATCAAAACATGATATATTCATGTGTAGCCTTTGATCAGTACTCAACATTTGATCTTCATATTCAAAATTCTGTAGCTCAAAGCTTAAAATTCTAAGTGCACTCTGCTGTACAAAAACACTAATAACTTAAGTCACAGATACATTAACCTTAGAGTCATTGCAGCACAATATCCTCTTCACTAAAATTCATATGCTATAATAGCCTTAACTAAACCGATAATGTACTTCTTGATTGACTGATTTGCACACATAAGCCATACCATTCTCATCATTGTATAGTTTTAGAATCAGTCAGCTAGTGATCTTTTACTACATGTGTACAATTGTCAGACACATTCCCAGTAAATAAAACACTATACATAAATCCATATTCAACACTGAAAATTCTTAGGTCTAAACAATCTCATACCAGACTATTTATAGATAACACTCCTGATTTGTAACTGTGGTGGGACAAATAGCTCATTCCACATCAGAAGAACTTGAAAAATATATTTTCTGCAACTAAACCCATGGATGTCTCTACATTTAAAGAAATTGACAGAGGTTATCTTCATAACACCATCTATTTACTCTAGATAAATCACATACACTCCATCATATCTAATTCAACTTGCTATTAAAAGACCAACTCCATTCAACTAACAGTGAAACAAATCTCACTCTAGCCAGGCTCTATGATACAGTGTGATACATCCTATACCTGTGACCCAGATGACTGGTGTTTGATTAATGTCCTCAGCACAGGAGGCATCAGGTGGAGAGGGGGAAGAATGAAAGGTCATGAGTTGCTTACCTCTCATGGGGGATAGCTAAGCTTGCATGTAATTGGGATCACACTAGATTGGAGTGATATTCCTGGTGGGGACTTTGAAAACCACATGTTCTACTTCAACGTTGGGGTATACAGACATATTAGGGCAAAAAAGAGAAAAAAATTGAAATACCCTAATTACTGCCAAAATATTAGTCCCTTATGGTTGACTCTCACCCTTAATGAAGATTGAATGCATAGATCTTTGGCTAAGAATGGACTAATGACTGGCAGATGTCAGGGGAAATAAGGAAAAAAATTATATTTCTCACAACTCTCTGCCATCTAAATGCCCTCCCTTTGGCTGATCTACCCTACCTGTTTTATACTTATTCTATATGTCTACAAACTGCATTCTTTACTACAGGCACCTGCATCTGTCTTGGCAACAACCTTTCAACATAAAGCACTCTTTACCTACCCATATGTACTTCTGAACTTTAGTGATTATTATTGTAACATTTTCTGGAAGATCCTAGAAGATTATTAGATCTTTTTAATTTTGTATATCTCTAAGAGTGTTATCAATTTATTTATCGGAGCTATTACAAAGCATATTTCCTGCTTGGTTCACAAATTAGGAGTGATTTTTTTCCAATGTTTTTTTTTTTTTTTTATTTCTTTATGTTTGCCATGTAATTTATTTTATCATCAAATTGTTATTTTAATCCTAACATTATTTGCTATTCATTATTGTATTTCTGCCATTGTTTACATTATTTCAGTTAAAAATTATTTAAGATGTATTTTTGTTGCTTGCCTATACTTATATTCCATTAGGCTAGGGTGGCACATGGTGTAGTGGTTAACACTGTCACCTTATGGCAAGAGGTTCACTGGTTTAGTTATCTGCTGGGGTGCCTTCTGTGCAGAGTCTACATGTTCTTCCTGTATTCATGTGAGTTTCTTCCAGGTGCTCTGGTTTCCCCCACATTCCAAAGAGATGCAGTAGGTGGAGTGGACACTCTAAATTGGCCTTAGGTGTGAGTGCTGCATTTGAGTGTGTGTGGTACACTCACTGAGTAGAATTGGGCCTTGGGCTAGCAACCTGCGCCTGTAAAATCCATAACTGCTACAGAAACAACAGATGGTGAAAAGTGCTTGTTGCCCAATGTAACACATAATGAATAAACAAGAGAGAGAAAGAGACTGTATTTTGTCCTTTTTCCCAGCTTGACTTTTTAAGCCTGAATTCACACCTGCACATAGGTCTATATCCAATACAGAAGACTGGATAGATGCTGAAAGTGGTCATTTGTGACCACTCCCAGTTAAACACATTTGATGGATACTGAGAACCTGTAGCCCCACCTCAGGGTGAACCAGCTTACTGGGGAACATACATGTTGAGTTTGCTCTGTACCTAGAGTTCTGATTAGTTATTCCAGGCAGTACAATTAGACCTGTTCCTCTTTAGTGTTATGCAGGCCTGTGTATGTGAATGTGAGCGCTATTAGCAGCTATCCTGTGATTAGCTCTGACTTGTTAAATGAAACTACCTTGAATTCATAATTTAGCCATGACTGAATATCAGCTTTGCTCTCTATCTGGCAGCAACTGTATCTCACACTGTCTTTGTTACTTTATTTTTCCATATAAGCCAAAATCAAGTGGGGGTAGCTCTGAGCTTGAAAGTCAAGCATCAAAATGTGATCCACTTTAACTGTAACAGTACTGACAAGAGAGAATGTCTTTGATGCAGAAATAAATTGTGGCTGTTCTTCTACTGTCTACCTGGCTGAAAAAGATTTGCCTGCAAGGGTTTACTGATTTTCTTGATAAGTCTGCATTGTGTCACCTAAACCTTTTGAGTGTATATTAGAAGACCAAAGATGCATTCTTTCAAATGCTTCTTGATCGAACTTAAAAGGCTGAAAACGCAAAATCTCAAAGTGGCTGTTAAGCAAATTCTTTCCCTGGGAAAGAATTTTCTTGGCCACTTTGGTAATTTGCTGTTTTTGGCACTGTAGTATGGTCTTGGAGTTGGTTTAGTTAAGTAGGGGGGTGTGGGGGTGAAGCCCCCTACTTAATGTAATGTTTGAAATTGATTTTTATTTTTTTTTTGTTGGAACAGCGATTTTTTTTCTCTTGGGAAAAAAATTGCTGTTCTGATACTTCGACATTGTCATAGGGTCAATCAATCTCTGTTTGCTTTTTTAAGCGTTCGGTAATTTAATATAGACCCAACCTTTTGATATGTGTGTCTTGAGGTGTGACAAAGGAGGGACTGCTAGCACAGCTAGCTGGAATTTTGTAAATAATTATATGTCATTTGTGAATATCAAAATGATTTATATAAAATGCTTGTGTTACAAATGTATTAGAACAGTATGCCGTGTGTATATCAAGCTGGTCTGTACAGACATGTATATTAAAAAAGGTATTTTGTAAAGTACTGAGCTTAAAGATGTATTTACAGTGTGTCTTGCTGGAAGAGAACAGAAATGTGCATACACTATTGTAACTGTTTAAATGTATATATTTTAACAGTAGAAACTGGAATACAGGAGGTTAACTTCAGAAACATAGCTGAAATTAAATTACTTTATGGCAGCTAGAAACAGAATGTCTATACTAGTGGGCTCTCTGTTCGTCTTTAAAGTGAAATATTTACTAGTTTTGAAAGGTGAAGGAATGCAATTGTTTTATTACTTCCAGCATCTGCCAAAGACCTGAGGTATATGTATTTTCACAGGTAGATGCTAAATACTGCCAAGCTTCCAGCAGTGGCGGTTTCATCTGGGATAGAGTCAGATGACAAGAAATGATGTCGCTCTGCAAGCTATACTAGCAGTAATATTTGAGATATTAATTTGAGAACTCTCTGAGAGAGACAGTGCATTCTTTATTCTGTCTTGGACCTGTCATGATCCATTCACCACACATCTGCCTTGCTCTGATGAAGTAAGTTTCTACGGAACAGTATAATTCTTTTAGATATGGTCAGGAATATAGCAAAGCTTAGTTTAGATATTTTTCTTTATTTATGCGAGACTGTCTTGCAATGTTGTAAATGTTTCATGTGATTTTGAACACTAATGTCACTGAGAATATATACTGAGTATTTTCTTGTTCTTTTATTATTTATTATTAAATATATTTAAACCTTTCATTGTGGCTGATCTGTCTAGAGATATTTCAGTTTTGAGAGTATTTGCATACTTATTTGGTGACACTGTGTGGGCCACTCATAATAGCCTTGCTCTTAGTCAAACTATCATTTAAATAAATATTAATATTACATGGTAAGATTGGACACCGCTTGTTAAGGACCTTAAAGTAGCTGATAAAGAGGTGGCTGGTACTTAATAGTCTGGGCAAAAGAGAGTATAGTCAGTCAACCTGTGCCAGCCTTTACCAGGTGTGTGTGCGTGTGTGTGTGTGTGTGTGTGTGTGTGTGTGTGTGTGTGTGTGTGTGTGTGTGTGTGTGTGTGTGTGTGTGTGTCAACCACTTGAGCAGGGACATGAAGTACTGGTTGGACAGAGAGTGTGCTGGAGGTCTTGGACTGGCCACTCAGCTGAGATCTCACCTCTATAGCTGAGAAAGAGAAAGAGGGAGAAACCAGATCCAGGATTGACTGTTGTCTCTGTGTGCTTTTAAGGGGAATTGCAGTTGATGCAGAGAGCTGCATCTAGAAATACTGTGTATGTACTTGTCATCCCCCTAGTGAATGTCCCTCACTGTTGCCACTGGTGATGACTGAGGCTCCTTGATTACTGGTTGGCAGTGGTGGGGCATCACATGAGGATTCACTGGTTCAAACTAAAAAATAAATGAAAATACCCACAAATCTTGCTTTCTAAATATGTGGATTGCTAAGGGCTAAATTTATGATCTATTGATTTTCATAGTGTTTTTTTCTGCCCCTTGGATGTCTTATAAGAAAGAAGGGATTCTCCTATCACTGTTATGTGGGCCATACACATATGTACATCTCCATCCCTCAGGGATACATGATGGCTGTGCCTTTTTTGTTGCTTGAACAAGAGACCATATATATTACTGAATTAATTGCACTTTGTTGAAAATGAACAAAACCAAGACTATCATCCAGTCTTAACCAATTCATCTGCTTTGCTTCTCTGCTTCTTGCATCATTTTATATGTATGGTAGTAATAAACTGGAGTTCATGCCCAAGATGCAGAATCTTGACATTTTCCTTGTGTCTACCGTGGTTAAGTCATCCTGTTTTCAACTGAGGAATATCACCAAAATTAAGCACTTGATACCTGTTGAGAATGTTTCTTTTACTGTTTGTGGACTAACCCTCTCTTGCATTGATTACATCATTGCTTCCATATTCTTCCCCAAAATTAGCTTATTTATTCAGCTTGTGCAAAACATCATGTCAGAGATACACAGTTGTGCAAATGGCTGCCAACATATTTCTTCAATGCTGAGTAGGTTGCACTTGCATCCTATAAGATTTTATGTTGTGCTCAAAATCTTGATGTTTTTTCTTTTTATATCTATGTGACTTTGGTGTATCTTACTTGATGCAGTTTATAACCCAATACCCACTTATACTTTTATCTTGTAGATATTACTATATAAGCTGTTTTTGATTGTTTTACACTATAATTAATAATGTTTATAACTATAACAATGTATAGATTTCTTAACATATGTCACTTACCTTGACATTATTTAGCTGATTGTGTCAGTAACATCTAATTCTAAAAAAGTGTTTGTATTGCAGAAATGAAAGCATTAAATTTAAGCATTAAAGTTAGCCTCATTGCATTTCTTTGCATTTTGCTTTGAGATAGTTTAAATTTGCCTGCCTAAATTACAGTTTGACTTATTAAAATAAAATATTCCTCTTTAATATATCTGACTGTTACTTCCCATTGTCAAGTATTACAGAACAACATTTGTGAAAACATGGGGTGGGATTCAGTAATCCTCCGAGTAAGACTAACCAAGTCTTACTCGGAGATTGCCATTTAAGACTATGAAGTCAGCGCGTCATGCATATGCATGAGGGCGCTGACTCAACTGGAAGGCTTACACGGAGCATGTAAGACTACAGGGGGTGTGTCGGACTGCTGAGCAGTCCAAATATCCACGCCCCTGCAACCATATAAAATGAAAATGAGAAATGCAAGGAGCGAGTCCACTGAAATGCACACATAGCAAACAGTACACATCCCCACATACTAAACCCCTTTGTAAATGTAAAATGTAAACTCATTTTTTTATTTATAATTCCTGATATAGCTGCCCGTATTTCTTGTTCTGCTGAGTAGCAAAATAAAACACCTCTTTAGTCTCGAACCCCGGACACACTACACTGCATGAAGTACCACTAAGCCATGGTAGATATACAGCAAGTTGGTGCTGAAATAAATATATCATGCATTACAATGAGTGAATGTAAAGGGGAAATAGGAATGCCATAACAAAAATCTTGTTCTGTGGAGCTTTATCAGCAGTTGTGGAATTGCATGACATGACTGTGAAAAGAGAAACAACCATTCAAGCAGGAAATAAAGTTACAGTAGCACTTTACAAACCCCACACAGTATCAGAGCAGAATAAACACTGGCATATTTGAATAGGGCAGAGGCCATATTTCCCAAATGTGACTGCTTTTCAGGGATGTCCCTGATTCGTAAACAAATGTTAGCTGTGTCCCTCAGAATTCCTCTGAAAAGTACTGACGTTAGGCCGGAATGTGGGGAATTACACTTAATGAATAATGTCAATAAGTAAGAGTACACACTGCATGCACGTCAGAAAAGGTGTATTAATACATATGCTCTGATTCTCTCACAGTCTCAACTTAATGTCTATAATATATTACAGGTGTACCTCACTTTTATGTACCTTTCCCTGAGGCTGTTCAAATATATACCTGAGTGTATCAAAGGCCTAGCAGAGGTAGAAACACACAAGCGTTTCAGCTTTTCTGCTGTTACACACTCTGCAAATAGCTGTGGAATGAGTCCCACAAGCATACCCTTATGTAGGAGTACAACACAGAAATATCAAAGGATGTAGCCATGTACTGGTAGCAACCAACTGTGAGAATGCCATTGTTCCAGTGCAGAAAAGACCGGTGTGGTGCACAGACAAAGAATAATAGGCTAACCTCTTGCTACCATCTGGATATGTCCACAGGTGGGAGATACGCAGACAGACTACTTGCCTTGTTAGACTAACAGGTACACAGCAACCATGTATGTTCAGCAAGATAAACATCACACAATAATATATAATGCTCTCTGTACTTCTGCACCCCTACCCAAAAGAACAATATACCTGTGTATTCAGGCTCTACCAATGATGTAGGTAGGCATACTCAGTACTGAAATGTATCCAGTTGTCTTGAGCAGCCTGTGCTAATGTCAACACAAATAAACGACAAACTATTCAGAAGTGAGTTAATTAATATTTACAGTATAGTAGTTCACAAACAGTTCATGTGCCAGAAGAATACATTGCAATAACTACTTTAGTATGGCAGTTAATTGTCTAATTAGAAAAGAATGTACATACTCCCATGTATCTTGTGTAAGCATTTGAAGGGGTGAGTAAAATTCTACACTGACAAGAAGCAGCAACATTCAGGTTTGAGTACAACATGCAAATCACTGGCTACAACCCTAGCTTCAGATATAAGAAGTATACCAACTTTCTGACTGACACAACAGTGTCCACAGCAAACAAGCATGGGCCCCACTTTGGAAAGCTGAAAGGGCTACGCCTACCTAACTTAGCATTTTATACCAGTGGGCTGCTATGACAGTGAGTACTGCAATTACCACACAGCAGCCTGCATGCAATTAGTAAATGGTGGGCACCAATTGGTGCAGAGGCCATCACATGCACATGTGCAGATACCTAGAAAAGCAGGCTGTACTTGCTGTCCCCAATGCAATAATCTCATTGCAGCAAGAAAGAGAGAGAGAGTGAGAGTAAGAGTGAGAGTGAGAGTGAGAGAGAGAGAGAGAGAGAGAGAGACAGAGACAGAGACAGAGACAGAGACAGAGACAGAGACAGAGACAGAGACAGAGACAGAGACTGAGGCAGAGACACAGACACAGACAAAGAGACAGAAACAGAGAGACACAGAAAAAGAAAGAGCAACAGCAACAGACAGAGAAAACACAAACCAAAAAAAAAAAAAATTAAAACAAAAAATTATTTCCTTTAAAAACAGACGGAACAGAGAAATACAAAGGAAAGATATGTAACACATATGTATTTGCTGGCATGTAGTAGATGTTTTTGAAGAGTACTCTACAAACTGTGAATCATCCACATGTGGCAGCAGTACGTATTTCTGTGTATCTGAACATGTGCATAGACATACTGCAACTGTTTGTGAAGGGTGTATATATATATATATACGTTGTTGAAGGTTGTTATGTGCATATTTCTATGTAGGTTGTAGTGTGTGGCAAAGAAAACAGCATGCAGTGCTGGTATATGACATGTGGTGGTTAAACGCTGTGGGTATGCTCTGTCTGTTTTGCAGTGTTGCAGCCAGTGAGGCCTGCTAAAGCTACATGGGGTGAGGACACCTTCAATGCAGTCAGCACAACACTGTGCAATATTATTACATAACTGTCTATCTCACAACTGTCGCATAACTGATATTCCCACCATGAATAGTGGACTGTATATGTGCCTATATGTACATCTATCTGTACAGCAATGGATGTTTATATGTATGTGTGTATGTGTGTATGTATGTGTGTGTGTATATATATATATCTATATATATATATATATATATATATATATATATATATATATATATATATATATATATATATATATATATATATATATATATATAAATATATATATATATATATATATATATATATATATATATATATATATATTTACATAGATAGAGGGAGAGAGACATGGGGCATACCTACTGTGACAGGTGCCTGGCGAACAAGGTATGGACTGAAGGTCAGTGTTGACACTGCAGTGCCATCCCTTCTTGCCAGAACACTGTACCCATTAACTACCACATAGGTGGTAGTCTACCTAACACCGAAGGTGTGATAAGGGGACATGGGACACAGGTGGACAGTAGCCTCCCCTTTGATAATCACAGTGCCACACTAATCATGTACTCTGTCTACGTGGTACATGTCATCACAAAAGGTGTGTCATCTAGGGAAATATAGGTCAGTGTTCCCCTCTACTCATTACACTTAAAACTCATTAGAGAGTACAATGCCCCATGTGGTATGTACCTCACATGACAACTGCAGCAACTGGAAAGGCCACAGACATACCTCATAAAGAGTAATACTGGCCTCAAGCAGATGCCCTATGCAGACCGACTCACAAAACCACAGCTACACTCTGTTGCATACCGCCTACCCAGAGGTGAAATCTGCCTAACATACAGAGCTATGTCACACCCATAGCTGTTGGACATCTTGCACGTAAACATATTACAATCCCTCCCAGATACATGCTCTAGGGCCCTAAACCTTGTCAGCCCACTAAACAGCACATGCTGGAGGGATAGAGTCCTAACTCAGAGACATGCCATACTCTGGAACAAACCACCTATCAATAGCAAACAAAGCTCCTCATTAGCAGTTGTCATAAATACTCCTGATGATTGTTTGGGAGATAGGAAATACACCCCGGGAATCACCTCTGTGGCTCTGGTTGACAGGGGCAAGTGAAATTAAATTACATGTGTGCCAAAGGCTAGGGTAGCGTATGGCTCGGCTGCTGTAGGCCCTAGGGACAATAGCGTATTACCTACCCATGACAAGATGCACACACACATGTACTTAGTGCAATAATTGCTATGTGAGGTTGACTGAGTGTGATGGTGAATGTGTTGGTGAATGTGTGCAAGGTCTGTAAAGGTGTGATAGTGTACTGTGAAATTGTATCTGTCATGATAGTTTGTGTCCTAGCTGTGATCCCAGCAAACGATGTGTATGCTATTGCTAGGCAGAAAAAGTAGTACGGCATACGGTGTGACGTAGTCCCTTGTTGTCGACTGTGGTGTCCCATTGTAGGCTCAAGCAATACATGTATGCTTAGTGAGTGGTACTGCTGGTGAATCCAACTCCTATATGAACTGTAGTACTACCTGAAGCTGTAGGCCTAAACAGTACAGTATGGTGTATGTTCACATTGCCTGGAAACACAGTTTTGTGTGTTTCCTGTAGTCCTCACAGATTACATACCTCAGGCATAAGGTTTTGTAAGTAGTGACACACAGTACTGCATGGTACACAGGTAAAACTCATCTGGGTTGGCACACATTTGTGTGTTGTATATATGTCTGATGTGTGTGTAATTATGCCTGTACCATGCCCTCAATCATATCTGTGTTACAGGGTATACTTGTGTATCTAGCAACATGTATAGTCTAGTACAGCAGTATGCCACCTATATTAACAACTGTGCACATATGTTAGGCAGGGGATTGGCATCAAAGACTACTGTGGTATACTGGTAATACTGTAACTGTACTTTACATTCATTGCAATGGATGACATCTTTCTTTATGCATTACCTTGATATATACCTCCTGTGGCTAGGTGGTGCATTGTGTCACATACAGTGTGCCATGTACTGGTGTATAGTCTTGCATACTGGCTTCTCTTTGCTGCTGTGCAGAACATGGTTTGATATATAGAGCATGGCAGGCACTGTCAGCCAGTTGTGGCCTGAGCACTAATATGTGGTATTGAACATGTGTATCCTCTGACAACCAATCGGATGCGACATATGGCAGGTAATTGATATCTGTACTTTAGGATGTTAAGTGTACCACATGACTTGCTCACACATCTTGTTTAATTGTCTTCTAGGGGTATGTCCCACCAAAGAAACACGTGTTATACAGCTGCAGAGGAAGCCGAAATATGCAACAGCCTGGTGCAGCACTACACCCTGCTGTTCTCTAGAACCAGCCAGGACCAGCATGAATGGACTGCACTGTGGCAATATCTCATTCGTCGGGTAAATGACATAGGCATGCATAACTGGACATATGAGCAGGTACGCCATCACTGCAGTGATTTAATTAGACATGTCCAGCGGCATGCGTCTGATATCCGTCGACAACAGCTTGCCACAGGTGGTGGGGATGCCATTCTTCCCCCCCTCACCAGAGTGGAGGAGCTGCTCCTAAACATGGTGGCTCCTGGCCAACCACAGGAAGAGCAACTTACATGTGTCATCATGGAGGCCAGAGCCACCCAGCAGGTTGACATGGAGCGTGCAGGTAACATGACCTATCTGTAGACTACTGTTACCTGTATTGGTAGATTATGCATATGTGACATGTGTACTATGTGTTTAGCAGTTGTGCTGCATAGCGTTGTGCATTACTGATATTTGGAATATAATCTGTATGCCTGTGACTGTCGACTGTTGTACTACTGTAGTTTAGCAAACTCACAATAGCAATGGCACAGTTGTGGCCACTGACAAACAGTCTCATATTCTTCAAGGTCCCTCTGGTGTGACAGCAAGGCAGCCAGTTGATGCTGGTGAGTGTGTTATAATTTTAATATTGCTAATGAAATGTGCATGTCATAGGTGATGTGTAGGCCATGTACATGTAACAGACCTACGCATAATGCATGCTGTGCATGTTTGCTGTGAGACTATGCACATCTCAGTAATGACAGTAGCTGCCTCAATCACATGCAATGCACAGAGCATCACACACAATTGTGGCAACACCGTACTGGACATTGGATAGGCATAGTTGATACACATGTACACAACATACACAACTTTGTCATACGCAGTACACCTTAACATGCTACACATAGCATATCCAGACACCCGCTGTAAGGTCACACTTCAGTATCCCACATGTCATCCACACAGCACACATAATATACCTGAGGGTTAGAGGCCTATCATTGGGCTGTGCAACACTCTTCAACACATAACACATTCATGTTAGTCAATGCTCCCTATTGGGCACCTTACAAAGACATGTAACAAGTGGCTGTGAGGCCAGTCACTGAACAACAACACACATGCATGAAAGCCATGTATACTGTTATTAACATGGGCTGCCTACACTCGCACTGCATGGTCTTGAGCAACAGACTTTCTGCATGCTGACATGTGTGATATGACTGTTTGCCTTGTGATACTTTAACGCACCTTCAACCACTATTAAGTATGTTTTGGATTGCTGATGGTGTGTGTGGGTATCTGCTGTAGTGAGGAGTGTATTTGTGTGCATATGTGCATGTGTGCATGTGTTCATGTGTTCATGTGTGCCGACATCATGTACAGGTCGTAAAGTGGGTTTCCTGTCTCCCTCCCACAGGTGCTGTGTTAGGGCTGGTTCACTGCTGCAGGGAAACTGATGTCACTGAGCCACATAGTGATAATGAAGATAGGTGTGTTGAGGCACAGGCGTGTTTGCCAGGGTCTGTCGTTGGGCCACCAATCGACAGTACACAGCTGTCCACCTCATCCATGCATACAGTCATACTGCAAAAACATCCATCACCAATGCCCATAGCTGAGGGACAGCATACTGTTGGCATTGCCAGGACACTGTGGTATCCATGGCACATGCATCCCAACACAGCAGCCATACCCAGATGTCTGGAAGGGTACCACATAGGCAGATGACCAGGGGTTCTCGTAGGAGCACTGCTTCTCATCATGCCACTGGCAGATGTGCCACAGGTCTGATGTCATGCATGTTCCAGGCTATCATGGAGGCACAGGCACATATGGAACAGTACACCAGACAGGGACTAAGGGCACATAGGGCCCATAACACTGCTGTCATTGACAGTATCCGTGACCTAGCAAGTGCCATTACACCAAGGTCACTGATAGACATTGGGGAGAGACATTAGACATCCTCCGCAATGTCATGTCCATGTGTCAGGACAGTGCGGGACAGTTGAGACGTCGACGTGGATATATGCCAGCAACATCAGCAACTGGCAGTTGCCAGGGACGTCCCTCAAGCCACAGCTGCTCCCGTAGTGCCAGTACCAGCCCCAGCAATGTTGGGGGTGGGCTGTCCATAGAATGTCCTAGAAGACCACGTGCACGTGGCTCTGGACAGTCCCAGCAGGGGCCTGTGTCCAGTGCAAATACATCCACCTCTGGGGATAGTACCCAGTCTGGCTTAGTGCCTGATAGTGTCAGTAGCACCCCTGCCAGGCACAGGTACCGTATCCATGGCCAGAGACGTTGATCTGTAAAGCCTCGCAGGTACAGTCTGTGGCTGTCCCACAAATACCCATATATGGCAGCCACAGGGTGGTACTGTGTGCATGCAGACACACACACATACTCCAGTCACCTAGGGCTAGCACATACCCACACACATTACAACAACATTGGCCCATTCCAGTATTCTTGCCCCAGACACACACACACACACACACACACACACACACACACACACACACACACACACACACACACACACACACACACACATACATGTCAATTGGATGGCTCACTGTAGGCCTCTGGCGAACCAACAACACACCCTGTGCATATGATGAAACCTGTGCCGCTTCCTGTCAACTGTATCCAAAAACAGGCGAGCAGAGAACAGCCACGTCGAGTAAAATACCATAAAACTTTATTTTCACAGATGAGCGCTTTCAGGCCATATGCCCTTCATCAGATAACAAACAGTATAAAACCTCACATAATTAAAATAAGTATCAACCTATTACATTTCTACAAATTGCCCTCCTTTTCTTCAGGATGGGTTTTAAAGGTATAAAACCATTAATACCAGGAGACCTATCTACTCCTAATCTCACTATCCATCTGGTTTTAGCACATTCTGTTTCATTAACCAAATTGCCCCCCCCCCCCGGAGTTTGGAATCACAACCTGCATCACCATAAACACCATAAATAAAAATGAATGTGAAGGATTATCCTTTATATGTAATGCCAAAGCATTACGCTCATTACCAAGTCTAATATCTGACAAATGTTTATAAATCCTGGTCTTAAACATTTTGTTGGTTTTTCCCACATAATATGTCTCACATCCTTGACATACAGCTATATATACCAAGTTCTTGGTTTTACAATCAGCATATCCTTTAAAAACATACTGTTTATTAGTCCTGGGGTGTACAAACACTTGAGATTGCAAACTAAAATGACAAGCTTTACATTGATAACATGGGAAGGCACCTTTACTGTTAATCCTAATACTTTTTCTTATTACTGGGTTCCTTACATAACATATCATTTAGGTTCTTATTCCTCCTAAAAATAAATTTCGGAGCATTCCCTATTTGTGTCTTAAGTTCAGGGTCAGTATACAATATTTGCCAGTGTCGTTTAATGATGTCACAAATATTACCCACGTCACTGCTATAAGTGAGGACCATCTTAATGCCCTCCCCATCATTACCTTTAATAGGTGCTCTATTCTTCCTTACCATATCATGTATCCTTCTATTCATCCAAGGTTTAGCTGTATTGTTCCTCTTAATTTTACTTTGATCTATTAGGGAACTTACCCTGTCAAATTTATAACCTCTTCCTACTAAATTATGTTGGAAGCGTTCCACTTCCTCATTGAATTTGTTATCCTCACTACATATCCTGGAAATCCTACACACTTGTCCTTTGACTATGTTGTCAAAAGTGTGTCGTGGATGTATGCTGTCATGATGAAGTAAATTGTTACGCCAACACTCTTTCCTAAACAGTGAGGTGGTAACCCTCCCCATCACATCCCTTTCCATTCTAACATCTAAAAAAATCTATAGTGATGGTGGAATAATGAGTAGTAAACCTAAAAAATGCAGAATTATCTTCTAAATATTGAACAAACATTTCTAACTGCTGTATATCTCCATCCCATATGAAAAAAACGTCATCTACAAAACGTACATAAAAACATAAATATTGTCTCCATGCATGTGTAGAATTAAATATAACCTGATCTTCCCAATATGCCAACACCAGGTTGGCGCATGAATTAGCACAGGGTGTGCCCATGGCAACACCCTGTTTTTGTCTATAATACGTGCCTTGACAATAAAACACGTTATTTTCCAAAACTACTTGCAATAATTTACACACACATTGAAATTCATCATTATTAAACTGTGTTTTGCAACATAATAACTGTTCTATTGCATGAATTCCATAAGTATTATCAATAACAGTAAACAAATTATTAACATCCAATGTCACAAACATTGACCTTGTCTCATTACTTGTTGATAAATACTCTGAAACAGAACCCAAAAAATGTGCTGTGTCCCTTAAAATCCTTGGAACATCCTCTACTATGGGTCTAAGTGTAGTCTTCACCCAGATGGATATATGCTCTGTGACCCAACCCCTGCCTGACACAATAGGTCTCAGGGGTGGGTCTTTAGCATCCTTATGAATCTTAGGGAGGGCTTTAAACATCGGTGTGACCGGATTTTGTATGAACAAAAAATCACTGAGATCCTCATTAATAAATCCTGATGAATGCATATTCCTAATAGTGCTATGTACTTTCTCTATATGGTTATTAACCATAATAGGACTCATCCTAGTAAAAGTATGCACATCACTAAGCATCATATTTAATTTGGAGCAATACATTGATTTATTCTTGATAACAATTGCCCCCCCCCCTTATCTGCTGGTTTCACAACGATGTTGTCATTTTGTGTTAATTCTTGTAACGCTTTCTTTTGTTCAAGAGTTAAATTGTAAAACTTTTTCTTCCTAAATGTATTGAAATACTCTTCAAATTCTTGTTCACACATTCTAATAAAAACATTTAATGCTGGATTGAAAAGTGGCATAAAAGTACTAGGATGTTTAAGTTTTATAACATTACTAACATTCTTATTTGCATTGCCAATGATATTTCTAGTATCCTGATACATCTGTTTTAACATCACATTTCTTGCAAAACTTAAAATATCTAAAATCACCTGGCTGTGCTCTGCTAGAGCCTCCAGTACAAACGTCAGTCCTTTGTTAAGTACTTCCAATTTTATGTCATCCAGAACAATATCTGAAATATTAACAACAATATCTCTATCCCCCCTAGTCATTCCGAAATCTTTCGTCTCTTGTGTTCGTTGGTCTACGACGCACTCCATCTGCGCACATTCTTCTTGCGTACTACTGCTGGCAGCATTGGAAAAGTTCTGCTGTATACAGTAGAACCATTCTTTGGTCTAGCCCCCTGCATTAATCCAATGTTACTGGAATCATTATTGACAGTATGTCATTGTCGTACTTCCTCCGTGTTGTAAGGCATACGCATTGCTGTTACTGCATGCGAGGAATTAGCTGTGGAACCAGGAAGTAGAACAGGTGTACTCTGATTACTATTGGTGATATTTTCTTTGCGGGCCATGCTCTCCTCCATCTGCTGGTTTGGAGCCGGCTCCCTATTGGTGGTGTCCATGCGTCACACAGCAGTGTCAGTTCTGCTCCTAGGCCAACTAAAAATATTATTTAGAGAGAAATCCTTAAGATCTCGCTCCAACTTCTTAGTTTTAATTTGTTGTAGCTTACTGTCATATACTGAAGCTGAATAGAAAATATTATTTAGTCTCTCCACCTGATACTCCTCGGAAAAACAATTCTCTATGTCGTGTTGTAACTCTTGAACATCTCTAACAAGTTGTTGTTCAATGGGGCTAAAGTGTTCTAACAGCAAACGTATGTAAGATAAACTGGTTTGCAGGTTAATTTCCTGCCATTTGGCTAAAAGGTCTGGATACAATTCGCCCTGTGTGGGCATGCATAGAACTAGCATGCCCCTAGGGACTACATTGTATTTTAAACATGCCTCTAGATGGAATCTTTGCCACTGAAGCCGCTTCAGTCTCATAACATCTTTGTACAGCTTCAAAGCCAATTCTTGAAATTCAGGCTCACCTTCATTATTAACCTCTGATCCTGAATCCATATTAGCCAAACGTTGTATATCTAGATGTAGTAGAGGGTTAACTTTATGAAGCAAGTTCCTACCATTTGCTTCATTGGTTAGTCTGTCCAGAGTTTCTCTAGGATTGTAAGCCAGTTCCAAATTTCCTTCATTAATCTCCGACATGTGTGCAAAGAGAAGAATAACAGTGCAAACAAAAGCTAAGAAAAAGCAATCTCTTGCACCAAAGTCCTCTGCACGTAGCAAAATCCAGGAATATCCAAAAACAGGCAAGCAGAGAACAACCACGTTGAGTAAAATACCAGAAAACTTTATTTTCACAGATGTGCTGAAACCAGATGGATAGTGAGATTAGGAGCAGATAGGTCTCCTGGTATTAATGGTTTTATACCTTTAAAACCCATCCTGAAGAAAAGGAGGGCAATTTATAGAAATGTGATAGGTTGATACTTATTTTAAATATGTGAGGTTTTATACTGTGTGTTATCTGATGAAGGGCATATGGCCTGAAAGTGCTCATCTGTGAAAATAAAGTTTTCTGGTATTTTACTCAACGTGGTTGTTCTCTGCTTGCCTGTTTTTGGATATTCCTGGATTTTGCTACGTGCAGAGGACTTTGGTGCAAGAGATTGCTTTTTCTTAGCTTTTGTTTGCACTGTTATTCTTCTCTTTGCACACATGTCGGAGATTAATGAAGGAAATTTGGAACTGGCTTACAATCCTAGAGAAACTCTGGACAGACTAACCAATGAAGCAAATGGTAGGAACTTGCTTCATAAAGTTAACCCTCTACTACATCTAGATATACAACGTTTGGCTAATATGGATTCAGGATCAGAGGTTAATAATGAAGGTGAGCCTGATTTTCAAGAATTGGCTTTGAAGCTGTACAAAGATGTTATGAGACTGAAGCGGCTTCAGTGGCAAAGATTCCATCTAGAGGCATGTTTAAAATACAATGTAGTCCCTAGGGGCATGCGAGTTTTATGCATGCCGACACAGGGAAAACTGTATCCAGACCTTTTAGCCAAATGGCAGGAAATTAACCTGCAAACCAGTTTATCTTACATACGTTTGCTGTTAGAACACTTTAGCCCCATTGAACAACAACTTGTTAGAGATGTTCAAGAGTTACAACACGACATAGAGAATTGTTCTTCTGAGGAGTATCAGGTGGAGAGACTAAATAATATTTTCTATTGAGCTTCAGTATATGACAGTAAGCTACAACAAATTAAAACTAAGAAGTTGGAGCAAGATCTTAAGGATTTCTCTCTAAATAATATTTTTAGTTGGCCTAGGAGCAGAACGGACACTGCTGTGAGGCGCATGGACACCACCAATAGGGAGCCGGCTCCAAACCAGCAGATGGAGGAGAGCATGGCCCGCAAAGAAAATATCACCAATAGTAATCAGAGTACGCCTGTTCTACTTCTTGGTTCCACAGCTAATTCCTCACATGAAGTAACAGCAACGCGTATGCCTTACAACATGAAGGCAGTATGACAAGGACATACTGTCAATAATGATTCCACTAACATTGGATTAATGCAGGGAGCTAGACCAAAGAATGGTTCTACTGTATACAGCAGAACTTTTCCAATGCTGCCAGCACCAGTACGCAAGAAGAATGTGCGCAGATGGAGTGCGTCGTAGACCAACGAACACAAGAGACGAAAGATTTCGGAATGACTAGGGGGGATAGTGATATTGTTGTTAATATTTCAGATATTGTTCTGGATGACATAAAATTGGAAGTACTTAACAAAGGACTGACGTTTGTACCGGAGGCTCTAGCAGAGCACAGTCAGGTGATTTTAGATATTTTAAGTTTCACAAGAAATGTGATGTTAAAACAGATGTATCAGGATATTAGAAATGTCGTTGGCAATGCAAATAAGAATGTTAGTAATGTTTTAAAACTTAAACATCCTAGTACTTTTATGCCACTTTTCAATCCAGCATTAAATGTTTTTATTAGAATGTGTGAACAAGAATTTGAAGAGTATTTCAATACATTTAGGAAGAAAAAGTTTTACAATTTAACTCTTGAACAAAAGAAAGCGTTACAAGAATTAACACAAAATGACAACATCATTGTGAAACCAGCAGATAAGGGGGGGCAATTGTTATCATGAATAAATCAATGTATTGCTCCAAATTAAATATGATGCTTAGTGATGTGCATACTTTTACTAGGATGAGTCCTATTATGGTTAATAACCATATAGAGAAAGTACATAGCACTATTAGGAATATGCATTCATCAGGTTTTATTAATGAGGATCTTAGTGATTTTTTTGTTCATACAAAATCTGGTCACAGCAATGTTTAAAGCCCTCCCTAAGATTCATAAGGATGCTAAAGACTCACCCCTGAGACCTATTGTGTCAGGCAGGGGTTGGGTCACAAAGCATATATCCATCTGGGTGGAGACTACACTTAGACCCATAGTATTGGATGTTCCAAGGATTTTAAGAGACACAGCACATTTTTTGGGTTCTGTTTCAGAGTATTTATCAACAAGTAATGAGACAAGGTCAATGTTTGTGACATTGGATGTTAACAATTTGTTTACTGTTATTGATAATACTTATGGAATTCATGCAATAGAACAGTTATTATGTTGCAAAACACAGTTTAATAATGATGAAGTTCAATGTGTGTGTAAATTATTGCAAGTAGTTTTGGAAAATAACGTGTTTTATTGTCAAGGCACGTATTATAGACAAAAACAGGGTGTTGCCATGGGCACACCCTGTGCTAATTCATACGCCAACCTGGTGTTGGCATATTGGGAAGATCAGGTTATATTTAATTCTACACATGCATGGAGACAATATTTATGTTTTTATGTACGTTTTGTAGATGACGTTTTTTTCATATGGGATGGAGAAATACAGCAGTTAGAACTGTTTTTTCAATATTTAGAAGATAATTCTGCATTTTTTAGGTTTACTACTCATTATTCCACCATCACTATAGATTTTTTAGATGTTAGAATGGAAAGGGATGTGATGGGGAGGGTTACCACCTCACTGTTTAGGAAAGAGTGTTGGCGTAACAATTTACTTCATCATGACAGTATGCATCCACGACACACTTTTGACAACATAGTCAAAGGACAAGTGTGTAGGATTTCCAGGATATGTAGTGAGGATAACAAATTCAATGAGGAAGTGGAATGCTTCCAACATAATTTAGTAGGAAGAGGTTATAAATTTGACAGGGTACGTTCCCTAATAGATCAAAGTAAAATTAAGAGGAACAATACAGCTAAACCCTGGATGAATAGAAGGATGCATGATATGGTAAGGAAGAATAGAGCACCTATTAAAGGTAATGATGGGGAGGGCATTAAGATGGTCCTCACTTACAGCAGTGACGTGGGTAATATTTGTGACATCATTAAACGACACTGGCAAATATTGTATACTGACCCTGAACTTAAGACACAAATAGGGAATGCTCCAAAATTTATTGTTAGGAGGAATAAGAACCTAAAGGATATGTTATGTAAGGAACCCAGTAATAAGAAAAGTATTAGGATTAACAGTAAAGGTGCCTTCCCATGTTATCAATGTAAAGCTTGTCATTTTAGTTTGCAATCTCAAGTGTTTGTACACCCCAGGACTAATAAACAGTATGTTTTTAAAGGATATGCTGATTGTAAAACCAAGAACTTGGTATATATAGCTGTATGTCAAGGATGTGAGACATATTATGTGGGAAAAACCAACAATATGTTTAAGACCAGGATTTATAAACATTTGTCAGATATTAGACTTGGTAATGAGCGTAATGCTTTGGCATTACATATAAAGGATAATCCTTCACATTCATTTTTATTTATGGTGATGCAGGTTGTGATTCCAAACATCAGGGGGGGCAATTTGGTTAATGAAACAGAATGTGCTGAAACCAGATGGATAGTGAGATTAGGAGCAGATAGGTCTCCTGGTATTAATGGTTTTATACCTTTATAACCCATCCTGAAGAAAATAAGGGCAATTTATAGAAATGTGATAGGTTGATACTTATTTTAAATATGTGAGGTTTTATACTGTGTGTTATCTGATGAAGGACATATGGCCTGAAAGCGCTCATCTGTGAAAATAAAGTTTTATGGTATTTTACTCGACATGGTTGTTCTCTGTTTGCCTGTTTTTGGATCTTCCTGAATTTTGCTACGTGCAGAGGACTTTGGTGCAAGAGATTGTTTTTTCTTAGCTTCCTGTCATCTGTAACGTCGATGCAGGGACAGGCTGACATGGTGCTGATGCACAGGGTGTCTATATAGCAGTATAGCAATGTTAGCATGTTGTCAGCTGTAGAGTGTAATGATATGCTTGAAGGTGTAGCTGAGGAGGCATGATGTATTAAAGCTATGATTGTCATTGTAGTGTTGTTTACACCAGTGTTGGTTCCAATTGTGTATTATCTGGCCACATGCCACTTGGCTGATGTGTGCAGTATTGGCAGCATGTGTTAGAGAGTGGACAGTATGTATGGGATGTGTGTAGCACAGTATTTTCAGGTGTACAGTTGTGAACATGGTGGAGGTGGACTGTCTGCATGTACGTGCATAATGGACACATGGCCTGGGTGACATGCTCTCTATTACACAATAACACTCCATAGTTTCTATTGGTGGCCAGTATGCATTGTACTGCACACATTCTGGAACCTGACTACACATGTGTGTATGACATGGTTTGACACTGTGCTGTGGGTGATACTTTTACTATCTGTCATTGTTTTGCATTCTGGTGGTATACATCACTTCAACAGCCTGAACATAACTAATCGTTAGATGATGTCTTGACAACCGACACACAGATGTAGGACACACAGCAACAGTTGGATCCTTCAGGTACTATACAATGCCAGTAACCACTGGTATTCACCTGCACCCATTACTGAGACCACTCCTGTTTGCCATATAGCTCTCTTAGGTACAAGAAATCACAGTAGGGATATGTCCGTCCACGTCTGGTAATGTATACTGTGGCCTATAATGAATTCTCCAGATGACACACTCATAATCCACAAGGGTATCATACCAACAGATGCCTGTTGTCAAACCCATGCTGTAAAGCTATAAGCTAATCTAAGCATAGTCATCCACCTTTAAGGAACATATTATCCCCACAGTACCACATAGGTTGTAGCCACCAGCATGACGAACAGGTACCGATGTGTACATACAATCAAGTGTTATGTCATCTCTCCTTTGTTAATCACATTTCCAAAGGTATTTTGAAATCCCTTGGTGGTTCGCATAAGCAATGAGGGGTCTGCATACATATCCACAGTTTGTTCTACAACTATGAATAGTCGGACAGACTTTGCTGCGTTTGAACAGGTCTGACATATACCTCGGCCATAGACCCTCACTCACACATTCCAATAGGAATCGTAATGACTTTGTGTGACACAGATGACCTAGGCCAGGGATCACTGCAGTGGCTGGCCTTGTCACAAGCATACAGATGTGACCTAAGGTCTGGGAAGCAGCAGCACAGTCTGGCAAGGATGACAGCTGTGTTTTTGGAGAAAGCAGGGTTCCCACACATGCAATCATTGAGGTAACATGAACAGATATGTATTTGATACACAGCTAGCTCACATGTGCAATGCATACTGATATGTCATACAGTGATAAAAGCAAAATGCACAACACATTGACCAACAGTGTCACTCACATACAGCACACACACCCAAAGTGCAGGATTCAAACCCTACCTAATTACTTCATGATATTAGAGGAGTGCGCATTAACATGATGCACTATGCACATTACTGTCAGCTTTCTTTTCCACAGGTATATTTGTAGGATGGTGACATCATCACACTTGACAAAGTTTACATTACCACTTTTGAGGTGTTTCATTACTCTCCTAAAAGGTATTTTTTTCCCAAGGGAAACACACACAGTTGATTGGTGCAGGATTCAAACCCCTACCTAACTACTTCATGATACTAAAAGGAGTATGCATTAACACGACGCACTATATAGATTACTGGGAGTTTTATTTTCCACAGGTATATTTGTAGGATGCTGACATTATCAAAGTTGACAAAGGTTAGATTACCACTTTTGAGGTGTTTCACTACTCTCCTAAAAGGTTGTTTCTTCCCAAAGGGAACACACCACAAGTGCCCAGATCAGGATTCAAACCCCTACCTAACTACTTCATGATACTAGAAGAGTACGCATTATCACAGCACATTATACAGACAACTAGAGGGGTATTCTTTTCCACTGGTATATTTCTAGGATGCTGACATCATCAGAACTGACAAAGGTTACATTACCACTATTGTGGTGTTTCACTACTCTCCTAAAAGGTTGCTCTTTTCAAGGGGAACACACACAAACACAGTTGCCCAGTGCAGGACTCAAACCCCTATTGAACTACGTCATGATACTAAAGGAGTATGCATTAACACAACATGCTATACATATTCCTGCAAGCTTGCTTTTCCACAGGTTTATTTGTAGGATGGTGACATCATCAGACTATACGAAGTGTGTTACATTAGGTGAAATTAGATGGTCTACATTGAAGGAATGTTTAAACACTTTGGCCATGTGATCATCAAATGTAGGTTTTCTATCTACCTGTGTCCCCAGGGCCATAATTACTTACTCCCGTACATGCTGGATTTCCAGCTATGTGGTACTTTGTGTGCACTTTGTATTACCCAAAGGGGATGACTATGCATTCTTTGCCATTCAGCTTGAGGGCATTGTTTTGACACCTGGTATCTGTCTCTGTAAGACACTTCTGGAGGATGTCTGTGTCAGCTGTACAGTCAATTATGGACCACAGTTTCCAGTCATCTGCAAATCTGTTCAGCCTTACACCTGCAGTGCTTGCCTGTACCTCTGAGCAGTATCAACTGAACAGGTAGGGTCCCAGGACCAAGACCTGTGTGATGCCATTTGTGACTGGCTTAGAGTTGGACATGGCACCCACAACTATGAACATGTGTGTTTGATCTGTGAGCCACTTGGCCACCCATCCTGTGACATAGCTGTTCATGTTCAAGCTGGTACACTTGTTCATGATGATGGAGTGGGGGATGATGTGGTAAGCCCTTAATGAGGTCCAGGTGGGCTGTGTGGACTACTTTCACCTCCATATATGTTCATGCTAACTGTTTTAAATAAGCCAACTAGGTTTGGGAGCCAGGCTATGCCTTTAACAAGCCGAAGTTGTGTAGAGTCCAGTGTCTGGAGATCTCCAATGTCTCAGTGTATGGGTTCCATGACAATTTGCTCAATAGCTCTGTAGACCAGGCTGAGTACACATGTTGGGCAATGGTTTCCAGGTTCTGTTTTGTCACACCCTTTGTGGAGCTGGATGACTGTTAGTGAATGCCATTCTCTGGTTACATAGCCTGTGATACGCTTGAGTCTGGACAGTGAATGTAGGTGAGGGTGTAGTTCCTTGTAGGCCTAGTGTAAGACGCAGCCTGGGACAACTTACAATCACATTGATCCTATGTTCTTAGCTTTGGTGAGGGCTGTCTTTACCTGCATGTCTGTGACGTCTGTGTCTCTGCATCCTTCTGTGATAGACACAGGCCCTTTTGGGGGTGATGGGGGGAGTTTACACTGCACTTGTCCCCCTGGGTGTGGGCAATGAAAATTGGTTTGGTGTATGTCATTACTTTTTTCAGTAGCTGGCATCATATTTGGAAGTTGACACCTACATGTCTGATATAGCTGCAGAAGGCTTTGTGGTTGTTATTCTTACATTCCTTGGCAATTTGTCTTTAGAAACTGTGCTTGGATTATTTTATGAACGATCATTGTTTCATCCTAATAATGATCAGTGATGCCTTTCCTTTAGTGAAGTTGGCTCTATCAGGTGTTAGTTTCCTCCTTCTGTTGTCTAGCTTATTTATGGGCATCGACCACCAGATTGTTTTCTTATTTTTGGAGGGGTGTATCTTGGTTTTATTTGTGATGTCTTGATCCATGCATCCCTGTAGATGCTCATAGGATGCACTTGTAAATGATTTTGCAGATTGTATACCATTATCCTATAGCAAGAGGGCTTTGGAACTTTCCACTTTGGTCTTGGGAAGTGTGCAGTTTGCTTTTGAAAATGTCTTCACAGTGGTTTCATTGACTGGGTGTGGGGGCAGGATGTGGATGTCTAGTGTGATTACTTAATGATGTGATATTACCAGCGATGGGTTTATCTCTGTCGTGGAACACTGGTACCCCATGTTGGTGATGATCATGTCCAGTATGTTGTCATCTCTAGTGGGCATTCTGACCAGCTGTTCCAGGTTGTTAGAGTTTCTTAACTGTAGGACACATTGGGCAAAGGACGTTGTATATGAGTAGTTCACCCACTCATTATTTGGGTAGTTGTAATCTCCTCATATAATGGTGTTTGATAGGGCCTTTATATTTGCCATTGTTCTCCAGAATACTGAGTGAGGTTCTTGAGACAAGATACATGATCTACAATCTGATGGGCAGCTTTGCCCAATGTTAGTTGCACTTGCATGGTCTCCAAGGCCTCATGCTGTGGCAGTAACGTGGAGGTGTGGGTATCCATAAGGTAAATGGCTACACCACTTCCTTTTGGATTTCACTCGTGGTCTTGGGTCCAAAGGTCAGGGTGATTGTTAGTGTTTTACGTGGATCATATCCAACAGCTGCATGTTTGACATAGCTTTGGATGTTTTGCAGTGAACACCTCTGAGTAGGCGATATGCAAGGGAGTACGGATGGAGCATTTTGCGATGGTTTGTGTATGGCATGTATTTCAGGCCACTAATGCTCTTTGTGAGGTATTGCTGCTGGCTTTCCAGTTGTTGTAGTTGTCTTGTGAGGTACATAGCAACACTTGCGTTGTACTCTTTTATAGTTCTAGTGAGTGGTGAGTAGAGGGGAACAATGTCCTCTTTTCTTCTGCATGAGACACATTTTGTGATGAGGTGTGCCACATAAGAGGGTTTCCTGACTACTGTGGGAATGTGCTTATCACAGTTGTATCCACTGTCCACCCAATAATTAAAATATGTCGATGCTTTTTCCCTGATGTTGGATGACCATCCTGCATGATATATTTACTGAAGCATTGCTAACTCTTGCAGTTCATGTAGAGTAGTAGTAACTGCTGTGACGGGAGTGCACAGGGTCCTGGGTTGAAGACTTGTCAAGGATGTGCATTTTTTCCCTTATGTTAAATGACTGTAATGCATATGTTTGTAAAAGCATTACAAATTCCCACAGCTCAGATGGTGTAGTGGTACATTGCTCTGATTGTAATGTGCAGGAACCTGGGTTTGGGACCTGCCAGGACTGATTATTTTGTTGATGGGCAGAACAGAGGCTGATTGAGAAAGTGATTAAAGCAGTTTTATGCAGTTGTAAGTGGGTTTGCACAATGCTAAGGAATGCCAAAGGTGCATAGTCCGGTTTGGCTTCGGTTAGCACTGCTTATTCCCACTTAAACCCATGCTAATTTCAAAAAAAGAAAAAAAGGATAATATGAAAGTGGTGAAATTGGGGTAAGCAGGGGTAAAACATTAGGATGTGCAGGATGGGTGTAGGAAAGGGCCACAGCTCTACATTTCTCCTGCAGCAACAACTGTGAATGATGTGGAAAATTTGAAATTTACAGCATCACAGCCCACAGGGAGGGATGTGGCAACATACATTTGTAGAGTAATTTGAGTGTAGATTGATTTACATCACTGTACATGGGGTAAAAATGTAAAGCTATGTATGGGGCAATGATTTTTTTGTGGGACAGATGCCCTTTTTTAAGATGAAAGTGGGATGTTGGGGAAGGGCTGTAGGTATGTTTGGGGAGGTAGGTTGGGTAGGCTAGGTTGCATTCGCAGACAGACAAGACACACGGGACAGCAGACAGTGGTGGTATATGACACATAAGGGGAGTAAATACCTTGGAAGGGGAGGGTGGTTTGGAATCAGATGCCCATGAGTCCCCAAATGGATAGAGTGGGACTGGGATCCCCACCCATGGGCATTCACCATTGCACCTTCATGTTCCAGAAGGTGGCTGTGCTGGAGGCTGGACAACAGGAGCAGGCTGCCCCTTGAGGTACATCAGTCTGCCCTTGATCTGGCTCAGTCATTCTTCCAACTTTGATGGATGACACTGCACACAATACCCCAGAACTTCTTGCAGGTGACTGGTTCCTCTCCATGCCCGCACTTGGGGGAACAGGCCCTGTCCCCTGAGGTGGTTCCACCCAAGGGTGGTGTAGGACCAGCGGAGGGGGCAGTTCCAGGTTGGGTCCCAGATGTGCTGGTTCCAGGTGCCATGGCTAGATGAGGCAGGACAGGTGGATCCACTGAAATTGGCCTTCCCAAATGTGCTATGATGTTGAGGTTTTACAAAATGTATTGGTTAGTCATGAACAAAACATTTAAAAATTAGTTATAACAGCATGTATGTGTGTTCCAATTAACCCAGAACAGTGGAATTCACACAATTGCATAGCAAACAGAACACATACATATATGGAATAACAGTCAGAATTTTAACAGCATGCCAGTTAAATGTGTGGCAACAGGCTACTAAAAATGGTATTATAACAAGGTATGTTAATATATAAACAATTAAATATATGAACAATAATAGAACAGAAGTCCCAACATTAGATTTTGAGAACAACATACCCATAGTATATGGATAAAAATTATTGATGCAGATAAGGGGTGCGGGTGGAAAAAAAAGTCCCTTAACAACTGCATAGGCTTCTATTTTTTGCAACACTACTGCTCAATACTCTACAGGTCTGCCTCATTTTACATCTACCTGTGGCCCATAGCATCTGTAGCACATACATAACAGTTAAACTGTCAAGCTGGAATGGTATGAGGCAAAGTGTGAGTACTCTGGGTACATGACTGGAGGGGACACATACTTGTCAGAGTTGCATATATGAATAACAAGGTGTAGCCTGCACTGAAGTTGTGTAAGAGTGCTACTGGCATTCTTCAACTAGAGTAATATCTGTGTCCAAGGTTATTGGCAACAATGATCACTTGCCATGACAGTGTGACACTTGAGAGACATGTATTGGAAAGAGTGCATGGTGTATGAACTTATCATGCTGTCTTTTGCAGGCATGAGGTAGGACACTGGAACGTTTGGACACAAACTTTATTAGTATACCCATCATACAGCTACTACAATCATTTCTTTACCTGTAAAACATGTGGAGAAAATATCTGTTAACACTACCTGACTATTTGTACACATATTCAGGATTATTTGTTTGTAAATATTCACACATTTTTGTACACCTCTCTGGATTCAAACAGTGGTTTGTGTGTGCAAAAATTAACAACATATCTATTTCTCAACACACTGAGGTACTGGGGATCTGTTGTATCTTGCTTGATTGATTTCTGCCTAATACTCACATGGTTAGACAGTCTGACCTTGTAATCTAAATGGAGTGTCACCAAAGACTGCAGTGACAGTTGAACATACATGCCTGACAGATAGTTATTGTACTGTGTATTAATCCTTTGAAAGCAGGTATACACATTTAACCACTAGTAGATGTGAATATGTGCAATCTGTACAGAGTATAGCAGGGTGCTGGGTTGCATAACCAACCCATATACATTTGGACATCATATATTTTCAGTCCCCACCTATTACACTCTCATACTTGCCTGCATCAGTATACCCACATTCAGGACTACATTGATCTGAAATGCAAAGGTTAACACAAGGGAATGCTGCAGGGGACACACTGTAATCCATTACACGTGACTAATCAAGGTTCTGATGTTAGTGCAGGACATATTTCATATTTCATTTATATCTTGTTTTGCGTATTATATTTCTTCAACAACAAACCAGGTTAAGCACACCAGGTTGTGGTATAAATTTTTATTTGAGTCATATGACACAGTGCTTTTTTATAGTTGATATTCTACATTCAGTACTACTGCATATCCTGTAGATCAATATTGGTCTGACAAACTTTTTATTTATTCAGTACACTCAGAACACACTATAACTACTGGCAGTAAACAATGTACTCCTTCTTATTTATTACATGATATACTGCAAGATAAATCTGTACTCACCAGACTCTCTTTGCAACCTCACCAATCTGTCAGCATGGGCCTCTAGGTTGCTAGCTTTCTCCTCTGCAGCTGTAGGAGAAAAAAATCATTAAGCATACATGTCTATCACATACTCAGGCTAGAATTTGGTACTGATTATGGGTGGGGAACTTACTACTGGGGCATCCTCATCTCAAGCTTCTTGGATTCATTGGGCCAAAAGTACCCCCTTCCTCTGTTTTATGTCAGAATAATGATGCCATACCTGCTCACCAGTTTGGGGGATTCCAGTAGCACTGGTGAGATCACATGCCAGATGGTCCCAGACCTCCGCTTTGTACTTTGAGCCCTGTTACTGGCCCTGTAGCAGTCTGTGGTCATGGCCTTTAAAAAGGAGCCCAACCATGACCCTGGACTCCAATATGCCCCAATGCTGCACCTGAAAGAATGTTCCCTCTCCAACACCAGACATAGTTCCTGCAGAGATCAAACTGCAATGGGTTCTCACTGTGTACCCACCTGTGTGGTTTAAATAAGGCTATATTCCTGCCCTTTCCTCATCACTGTACCATTTTTGAAAATGCTGAGCACAGCTCAGCAGTGCGCAAACCTGCTAAGCTGAGTTTAGCAGTACTTAAAGGGGAAAATGCAGAGCACTGCTAAGCAGTGTGCAAATCCACTCAGCTGGGCTGAATACTGCTTAGAATGAGACTTCTAAGCAATGCTCATACCTGCAAAGCAGAGGTAAGCACTGCTGAGCATTGCTCAGTTTTCATTTTAAAAAATATTTTAGAATAGCAAATTAATTAATCATTACTGACATATTAGTAAGTGTGTATAATTTACTTTACATGACGTCCCCCTGTGTGCTTTCATTACATTACTTTGGGGTGTGACTATACTGTATGGAACAATTGTGTTTACATGGATGGCATCACATGTTATATCCACTGACATTTCAATTCTGAACAAGCTACACTACCCTGGTTAACAAATATCAATTACTACATCATTTAAGAAAAAAAATTAATAATGCTTTCCCATGTAAAAATGAAAGGCCCATCTTGGTACTTGAACTGTAAACTGCTGCATGCAAAGCCAGAGCTCTAATCAGTACTTTATCTCGCCACTGAGGATTTTACCTATACATTTGTATTTAGCTCCTATAAAATATTTAAGCAAAGTTGAACTAAGCGCCTCTATGTACAAACCCGCTCAGTTATACTTAAACTTCACTTATAATGGAAAAAAAAGATGTAATACAACCATTTTAATTGCATATATTAATACTAATGCTGATTCATATTTGGTAATGCACTACCTGTCATTCTCTTAACTTTCTAAGTCTGTATGTGCAATATGTTTTAAACTTTCCCTATTTTGGGACCATTGCCCCATGTTTATTTCATTGCTTTATCCAGATTTCTTGGTGAAAGAGGTTGAGGTGTGTGCATACCTCATAATTGTCCAGATTTTTGCAGACTGTCCAGATGTTTGGCTCATATTTTTGTTTTGTTCCTCATAAAATTCATGTTTTTCTGAAAATCAATGGGATGATCTCAGGATTGAAGTCACTAAATAATGGCATACATTTGAATTTCAGACTTTTAACCCTTCAGAAAATGTATGTTAAAACAAACCCTGTTCCTCTATCAACTTTCTAAGTTTATAAGAGCTGTACTTCAAATATGTCCCTATTTTATGGACCTATGTCCCCCCATTTTGTTGCTCTTTGTTCGGATTTTTGGCACTAAGAGGTTGACAGGTATAGCTGTGTGTCTGAGGATATACTTGTACTGTAAATTGCCATACAGAACTTTGGCAATGCAGGGGGAGGTGTTACAGTTTCTGTCACATACCCCCCTGCATTTCTTCCCATTCACACTGCAGCTTTCAGTGTCCTTCGAAACTGAAAATAATTGTAAAGTGCTGTACGGCACTTTGACAATGCAGGGAGAGTTTTACAGTTCCTGTCACTTACACCATGCATTGCTTCCCTTTCACAATCCTGCTTTCAGTGTCCACAGACAATAAAAGCATTGTAAAGTGCTGTACGGCACTTTGACAATGCAGGGGGTATGTTACAGTTTCTGTAACACACACCCTGCATTGCCTCCCATTCTGAAAGCATTGTAAAGTGCTGTACGGCACTTTGAGAGTGCAGGGGGCTTGTTACAGATCTGCAAGCACTACTGCAACACACCCCCTGCACTCATTCAGTATCTGTGTCTGTAGATCCAGCTCAGTAGCGCACCTTCATTAATATGTAAGGAGCGCTGCTGAGAGGGGGATGCAGACATGGACACCATTCACTCCATGTAGGAATAACACTATCCCTACACAGAGTTTATTAAATCCAGGTGTTGGTCTAAATGATTGCTTTTTAAGTCTCATTCATTGAGTATTCATTGTTTGACAACAGAATTGCCTAATCATATACACCTTTGAGGAGACACACATAAATGGTCTTCCCATCCCTTTCTAGCTTTATTATAGGGCTCCCCTGCCAAATTGTACAGTGCTGCACCTGATAACTTTGCTGTGCATTTTTCCTATTGTCGTCATCTAATCATCAAGATCTGCTTTAAAAGTAGTCATGGTAAAAGGGAAGATTTGTTTTCTCTGAAATAACTCTTATTTTTTATGTATTTATTTATTTTTAGCATATGTTTTAAACATGCAATGATAATATGGTATTAATCACTAAACTAGATAAATTCTTCACAATCTCTGTTCATCATAAAAATATAACCACACCATTGCTTCTTTAGACTAATCTTTATTTTATGAATGAAATGTGCTGTAGTTACACATACTGGAAAGTACTGTTAACTTTTCCATTATAATTGCATATTTATTAATTATACCCTCATATTACCAACTTAATAAGTTATATTCCACACAAGCATAATCTGCCCAGCAATCATTCAGATGTATTAAAGCATGTTTTTGCAAATTATTCCAATTCAGACATTATAATACTGTTTTATGCTGCCTTGATGGTCCTAGATATCCTTATCTAGACTGAGTTTTATAGTAATAGCCAGGCATTATCCTCCTTTTAAACCAAATATGTCACCAACATTCCATCTTTTGTCCTCAGTTATGACAGAGTGTACACTTCAAACTATCTCTAAGCAGTTTATTACTGACTACTTGGAGTATTATGATAGAAGCTTATCCTTAGCCTCTTAATCAAATATCCAGTTAGGTTAGTCATCTGTAAGCTGAATTCAAAATCCAGGCTGACAACTTTGCATGCTTGAGCAAGCCACTTGAAAAAGGATTCAAATTATTCTATACCATTGATGGTTGTATAGCAGTATTGCCAGTAGCTCAACAGGCACCATTGTTTACTTTGATAACTGAATATCAGAAGGCTGTGGCTACTCTTCCTACAGGATGTGTTTCAGTTCATCTTCCCAGTCATGACACTATACTTCAGACTAAAAGTGTGTGTTGTACTTTTATGGTACTGTCTTTTAAACAAAGTTTTAGACAAATATTCCATACACCTAAATTGCCAGCAGTTCAAGTGCAAGCAAAAAATAAGGAAGAAGAAAAAATAGTCACTATGCTGAGTAAAAAAAAATTGAAACAAAACACTCTGATTAAATCCCTTTTGTTAGATTCATGGGATGCAGTTAAACAGAATCCTTTTACAAAATAAAAGAATGAAAAACTGACATACATTAGACCAACGTAATCAATCACATTTTCAGTTTGAAGCACAGAGCTACAGAAACATGATAATTTATGAGTAGATATCTGTACGACTGCAGTTCTAACTCACAATTCATTGACTGTTTGTAATGAATTGAATTGTATTCCCGACCCTTGCTTTTAGGAGACAGATGACTATGCACATCAGTTGTGGAATACTTTAAACTTTCGTATAATGTACTAAATCTAGTAAATTAAAAACCAAGGGTAATAGAAACTATTCCAGATAAAACTGATTCTTCTTTTAAAGTATTGACTGTTATTTAAACATATTATTTAGCTTACAACTTAACTCATTTGTTTAGAGACACTCTCAAATTTAGATTCAATAATCTGTTTAAATATATACCCCGGGATTCAAGAAGCTCAGCGCAAGGACGGTTTTAGCCTTGCGCAGAGCATCCGCACTACAGATGGTGCAGCAGCACCATATGAATATGTATGAGGGCATGCCGCCGCACCCTTGATGTGCACAGAAAATGTGTACGAGTGCAGGGGGCATGTACAAGTGCTCTACAGAGGAGTAAACATGCCCCGACATTTGCCCAACCTACTATGCCTACAAGCAGAGCCCGCCTCTAATAGTAAGTCAGTAATTCAGTGTCCGTGAAAACCGAAATGTATGCTAACCATACAAGAGTGTCCAGGAACAGTGAAATAAAATCGAAGTAGTAAATACACAAGCACGTAATGGAATGTTGAGCCCTGTCCCTATAACTTTCACAATTAGATTCCCTGTGTCCCTATTATACATTTGAATTGCTGCAATATCAAAGGTGTAAGCAAAGCACAGCATGTTTGCGTGTCACTGCCATCTGCCAAGCGTAGCTTACACATCAAATTCATTCAAATAGAGAAAAACATGCAGAATTAACATAAATGTCAATAGAGTAGTGGTTAGAGCATCCGCCTAACGAACAGGCATTTACGGTTCGAGCCCAACAATAGCACATATCATTTTCCATGTGGAATGAATGTCGTTTTGCTGTAAAACAAGCATAAGAGTATCACATGAGATATCTAACTAAATGTCATTCAATCAGAGTGGCACTGTCATAATGAAAAAGGCACTAGTAAGCAAGTGTGAGCACAAATAAAAAGCAGTAAACATATACAGGTACCAGTAAGCAAGTCTGAGTGTGCTTGCACGGGTCTAAGCAGTGCCCAGCATAGGAAATGTATATAAGTATGTACGGATATATAATATATATATATATATATATATATATATATATATATATATATATATATATATATATATATATATATATATATATATATATATATATATATATATATATATATATATATATATATATATATATATATATATATATATATATATATATATATATATATATATATATATATATATATATATATATATATATATATATATATATATATATATATATATACATATATATATATATATATATATACATATCTATACATATATATATATATATATATATATATATATATATATATATATATATATATATCTATATGAAGAAAGAACGATGTAACAATAAAGCATACAAAAGGAATGAGAAGGAAATCAACAGCAACTACAGTATTATATAGCGCTGTCAGCGTATGTCATATCAAGCTGGGCAAAAGTGAGCAAAGCACTGCTGCTCACACCACAGGCAAGATATCACCAGTGGGAGTAACATTGTTGATCTGCTAAGTCTACTTTACACACAGAGGGTAGTCACTGGTGGGACTACCCAAAAATTGATAGGCTATTTGGCTATCCGACCATTACACAAGCACGGGCAGGTATGTTCAAGGACTAAATGGTGGGAGAGTCTGAGAATACATGGGTTGGGACAACATACGTGTAGGGCCCCTAATTCTCAGGCAACGGCAATGTGTGGAGGTGTGTCATGGCTGTGATAGCAACTGGACAATGGATGGTATGCTTGTCTGTTGAACTCGGGTTTGGTGGAGGAACTATTGGTATGAAATTATGGATCCAGGCATGCCAGGGTTGGATGGGCTGGTTCTAATAGGACCGCCCTGTGGAGGTCAGCGAGTTCGTTATAAGTATATATGCATACACACATGCAGACATCTATATGTAGAAGTACATTCTCTGCAACACATTAATTCCATTTGCAGACATAAATAACATGAATGTACCCTTACAAACCTCGACAGTAGATAGAATAATAGGTTGTGCATAAGAGGGAAAGGACAAAACTGCTAAAACACAGAAGTGTGCACAATATCCGAAGTCAGTGCTGTGCTGAAAAAAATCAAATGTAAGAACTTTCCCAAACATGGAATCATTCCTGTGATCTGCCTGCTATGACAATGCCAATTATTAAACCGGTCTATTTGTAAAAGAAATAAGCCGAACACGTACATAATTAGGCTCTCATGTGTAACGTGTGCATTACCACATAGTCATACTTATTAATTTATTGTAGTGTCATGTTAACGGGAGTAAGGATGTAATGAAGTATAGAGTCTAATCTTGACATAAAGACATGCGTGTCCCAAGTGGGACAACTCAAAAATTGCGAATAGTACCTTTTGGTCGCTCATGTCACCAATGTTTGTGGACTAAAAGTTTGGGAGTTCTGAGGATACATGGAGTAAGTCAACCAATGGGATGGGTCTACAGGATTAGGGATTGGCCAATGTGTAGTGGTGTGGATACACTGCAAATCCAACTGGAAAATGGATGACTGCAGTGTTAGGGAGGTGTTGGGGTGGATGTTTGGGGAACCAGGAGCCATGGGTATATGGTTTCATATGCAAATGAAGCAGCACAGCAAAAGTGTATGGTTAGAGCAACCGCCTAACGAACAGACATTCCTGTTCCGAATCCCACTGCATCACACACCATTTACTATCAGTAATCTGTACATAAACATATTGCAACATCTGTCCACTGTATAACCTGCAAAATAACAATTAAAAGTGAACTGGAGCGAAGTGTCAGTGTCATAATGAATAAGGCACTAGTAAGCAGGTTTAGGCATATATAACACCAATAAGTGTGTGTAAGTGCATTTGTGTGGGGTATGCATTGCTTTACAGACACACATAAGTGTGTATATATATATATATATATATATATATATATATATATATATAAAAAACTACACATATATATATATATATATATGTATAGTTTTTTATATATGTATATATATATAGATATATATATATATATATATATATATATATATATATATATATATATATATATATATATATATGTATATATATATATATATATATATATATATATATATATATATATATATATATATATATATACATATATATATATATATATATATATATATATATATATATATATATATATATATATATATATATATAGTTGCAGACATATATATATATATATATATATATATATATATATATATATATATATATATATATACATACACACTTATGTATGGCCTTGTTCTTCCCAGCAATGAAATAACCAGCCTCTGCAAGGCTTGAAACCAGGACCCTGCTCACACAGTTAATGTGATTTACTACTAACCATGGCAGATATACAGACATTGGATGTTATCACAAACATATCATCCAGCGCAGTCATTCAACAGTATAGGAAATGTATTCCATCATGTAGATGTATGTGTGTGTGTTTATGTCCAGATATAGATACATACACATATATTTATATATATATATATATATATATATATATATATATATATATATATATATATATATATATATATATATAAAGAGAGAGAGATTAAGAGCATCCCATATGACAACAAAGCATTACAAAGGAATAAAAAGGGAAACACCAGCAACGTCTGTATTATGTAGTGGTGTTGTCCTATGTAATTTCAAGTCTCCATGAGACAGACATGTGTCATTAATACACACAAACATTTGTACATTGGCCACATACATCACTCTGTGCATTTTATTTACATTAACACAACAGTTCCTGTCCAATCATTATGTGAGAACAGTACTCTTGCAAGGTGATGTGTGCAACATCATCATCATAAAAAAAGGTAAATGGGGTAACCATAGAGGGACAGGTAGTGTTGTGTGTACAATGGGGTCATCTGCATCACATGTACCTGGAACCTTTAGGAGTCATGTGCGTACCAGAATCGTATGCCTGGGAGACAGGGGTGAGGACTACTGGAGTATGTTTTGATGCATACTAAAAGGGTTACATGTATCCAGTGGACAAGTGTGTGAAATGGACAGCTATGTATGGGGCAAATGTTGTTCTAGGAACTGATTGGCCTTTAGTTTCCGTAGGGTGAAAGTGGGATGTGGGGGGTGGGGAGTAGGTATGCTCGTATAGGTTGGGTAGGATGACAGACAAGATATCATACAGGGTCGGTATATGACATGTGGGAAGATACACCTTGGATGGGGAGGGGTGTTCTGCAGTCACAAGCCCATGAGCCCCCAGATGGAAACAGTGGGATGGTGGTCCCCAGCCATGGGCAGCCACCACTGCACCAAAACAGCTGCAAAGGTGGCAGTGCTGGGGGCTGTCTAGGAGGGGTAGGCTCACCCTGTAAATGTGACACTCTGCCCTTGAGCTGCCGTATCTGGCCTCAAAACTCCTTATTGAGCCCCCCTATACACCACGTTTGGAACTGTATTACAGAGGACAAGTCCCTGTCTGGACCTGCTCCCAGGGGGGACAAGCCCCATCCTCAGTGGTGGTTCCACCAGAAGGTGGTGCAGAGCCAACAGAGGTGGATGTCCAAGGCTGGGCCCCAGATGTGCTGGTGCCCGGTGCCATGGACAGCTGATGTGGGACAGGAGGTTCTGCCGGGACCTCCAAACACATTCAGCCTATGGTGTTTCAGTTTTAACACAGATATGGCTTAGTAATAGTCAACAGCATTCAGAATTACTTATAACAGCATGCGTAGATATGACCAACAACCCAACACAACAGATGGTATACATTTGCAGAGGGAGCACAACACATGCATATATACTGCATGACATCTGCACAAAGTGTAGAAGACTTGTGACTGCAGCTATGAACAGTGGCCCATTATTGACATGTCACTGAGAACCCCAGACAGTGACTGTCATACCACTGTTTCATGTGACATATGTCCAATCAGGGATGCAATGGAAGTAACTCTCATCACTCTTACCATGTACTGATCTCAATCCTCACACTATGCTCCTGCTGTTCACAGATGTTTGTTCAGTGAGTAACACAGGAAACAAATGGTTCCACACACTGACTAGTCCACAGATGGCCCTACAGATGGGGGTTCCCTCACAAACAGAGCACTGTCTTGTCAGTTTTAAAACATGCAGAATAGCCATTACCACACACAACTTGTTAAATTGGCAGTAGTCTCAATGAAGCATAGCTACACTTACATGCTGTAGTCATGTCTGGCACATCACCCTCCTGTCTTTAGGCTATTTTCCACTGTGTATGTTGCTTTAGGAACATTCAGATATCATCTGTGATGCAGTTTACCGAACACCAGTTCCAGGGTCCACTCACAGCGACTATCATGGGCAAACACCAACATAATATTCCTAAATATTGTACTATGTTTCCATGCTATTGGCTATGGGAACATCACCACAGCTGTTCCACATGCAATCAGCTAGAGGAGGACTGCAATAGGTGCAGAGGCCATCACCTGATCATGACCATCACTTACAAAACACAAGCTGCTGCTGAGAAGGTGTACAACTCCACATCCACCAGAGAGTGTGTGGGAGGGACAGACAGAGGCAACGTACATCAGAGAAAGGCTTGGAGACTACAATCTAAGCATTGTCTGTCACACACCTACCAGTAAAGGGGTTCAAAACCCTGACTGACTAATCATTACTATTCCAAGTGCATGCAGTTACTCCATGTGCCACAAAGCTGACATGTTGGTGTGCTGTAAGAACATATATGTGTGCTGGTGAGTGACATCTGCAACAGAGACATACATTAAGTGTAGCACACATGGCTGTCCACATGAACGGATGTCATTGTCAACACAACCACACTTTCTATTGGACTCACATTGCCACACTTTGCCAGGCCCACAAATACACTTCTTAACTACTTAGTTTGCCACACTGCAGTAATGTACAGGTACTACATGCACCACAGGGGATATCCGGAGGTTCTATAGGCTAGGGCATGTGAACGTGTCTGACAGTCAGTATGCCAGTGGGAGTTATACTGGGTGTGACTGTGGTTGGGAGCATCATACCCCATATGCAGGCACAAGGTGCCAGTACTGACATGCATGTGTGCATTGCTTCATGGGGGTTTAGTGGTTGGCTGTGCAAGATGGCTGTACAAGGCTGACTGAGGGGTAATCCTTGGCATCAGGCCACCTGACAATGGCATGCAGTGTGGTACAGGGGTGTAGTGCCTGCAATGTCTCACACAGATGGGTATTGTATGAACTGCCCTGACATCCTTTTTACCATTGTGTATGGCCATTGCTTTGCAATTCATGCCATGTATGTGTTTGATGGTCCTTGATATGGACATTGCCTGGGATGTGCATGTCCCACAGTAATGTACAGTGACATGTACAAGAGTACCTGGTTTGGCTGGCAGATGTTGTGTACACAGACTGTTATCCTCAGATATGCCAATAGAGCAGGACCTGCTTATAGACAGCAGGTTGACCCTAAACCTGCATTGATAGCATGATACAGGTATTCCCTGTTGTCAGTGGCATCAGTCCATACAGGGCACGTGTGTAAGGCATTGTCTGGCCTCTTCTTCTTCTTTCGGCTTTTTCCTGGTTAGGGGTCACCACAGCAGATCATCTGTCCACTCATGATTGGCAGTGAAGTTTTACCATTTCGAGTTGCCAACCCAGCACCCAACCTTCCACAGAAGGCACACACATGCACACACTCACACCTAGGGCCAATTTAGAGTGTCCAATCCACCTACTGCATGTCTTTGGGATGTGGGAGGAAACCAGAGCACCCAGAGGAAAGCCACGCGACCACAGGGAGGACATGCAGACTCTGCACAGAAGGCACCCCAGCCGAGAATCGAACACGAGAAGTTCTTGCTGTGAGGCAGCAATGCTAACCGCTGCACCACCGAGTCTGCCCTAAGGCATTGTATGGCCTCTGTGGATCACATTTGATGGCAAGACATATGTTACAGGCATCTAGTGGAGAACATAGTGAAGTTACATTGTCCACAATTATGTGCCTATTGTCTGCTGTACAGGGTGCCATGCCCTCTGCTGCCCACTGTAATCACACCATGCCTACTATCTGTCATCAATGTGCAGGGTACTAGCAACATAGCGGGATATTCTATGTATGTATAACACATGGGTTCAGAACGTATTCGGGGTAATAGTAGGGTTGCATACTTTGTTCACCAGGCCTTTTGCCAGATGTAGGGGTATGACTTGCCAACAGTGTCCCTTGGCTGAGTGACATCTGTACTCCTCGTGAGGTGGACATTGTGACATATAATATGAACACCATATAGGAAAACTGTAAAATCCGCTCCGCAACATGTCCAGTGGTTAGACACTCACAGCCACTTCCACACAAGCTCAGACTGTCCAACACACACACCTGGTATGTCTTGGAATAGAACCCCTAACTAACTAGTTTATCACACTACAGCATTACACAGTTACAGCACACGCTACAGAGATGACTGGGTAGTAGCACTCCCAGAGGTGTATTACTAGGTGGGTGACAACAGCAGTATTGTCAAAGATGGTTATGTGAATTGTAAAGAGTACGCATACTCTAAAAAGCATTGTTACTTTCTCAAGAAAACAGACAAACACACACAGTTGGTCTCTCTTGGAATAGAACCCTTACCTAATTAGTTTATCATATTACAGCAATACGCAGATACAGCATGCACTACAGAGAATACTGGATTACAGCACTCCCAGAGGTGTATATCTAGGTGGGTGGCATCAGCCGGATTGCCAAAGAAAAGTATGTGAATTGTAAAGAGTGTGCATACTCTAAAAGCATTGTTTCTTTTTCAGGCAGGCAGACTGACACAAACTTGGCCTGTCTGGGATTAGAACACCTACCAAACTAGTTTAACACACTCCAGCATTATGCAGTTACAGCATGCATCATGGAGATTACTGGGTTGCAGCAGTCCCAGTGGTGTATTTGTAGGTGGGTGACATCATCAGGATTGCCAAAGAAGGGCGTTTTAAGTGTACTGTGAGCTGTACATATCTGTTACCTGTGTGTACTCACTGCTTACTGTCATGAAAACACATTTACATCTGCTTTCAAGTGTCTTATGCAGTCCTAATTAACAGTATCAACAAGGCTTGTAGGTCTTGAACCCTGGACCATGCACACTGAAGTCACTGGACATACCACTAAGCCATCAGAGTTGAATACATGTGGCATGGAGTTTATAATGCACATTTTACTACAGGTATTCCACAGTACTAAAAACACATGAGACAGTCACTTTGTGTTCATATGTACAGTACCCTTGAATGTACTGTACTCTGGGAAACAACAAAGACAAGTCTACATCTGTACAACTGTCATAACTACACACACACACACACACACACACACACACACACACACACACACACACACACACATACATACATATATATATATATATATATATATATATATATATATATATACATACACCTACGGGATGTGTACACACACACACACACACACACACATATATATATATATATATATATATATATATATATATATATATATATTATATATATATATATGCATATACACAGACACAGCTATAGCTATATATATATATATATATATATATATATATATATATATATATATATATATATATATGTCTGAACACCCTTTGTGACACAGAAGGGTTCCAAAGGAACTGATGTGTACACAAAACAGAGGCATCTCTTGTGTTATAACATTTAAATCTTAAGCAGTTCACCAGAGAAGGGATGGTTGTTGTGTATGTGCAGTTTGGTGTGGGGAATGATTGCTAATGTAATCTACCCTGGGGATTGTGGAGTTAAGGTGGGGGAATGATGGGTATGGACTTGCACCCCGGTGACCACTTCCCTGTCACTGCTCGACAGTGGCACAGGAAAATAACATACCCAACTGTAGTCGTGCTTGACTGTGCATTCTTTACCATTCCTAACTATGTAATACTTTGTAGACACCGGCCACCACAGATGGCTACCATGGTGTGCTAAAAGACATTACACATGTATGCCTAGCTACAGGGTAGTTACACACACAAACACGCACACACTTGCCAGTATTATGCATACACGTCTTGCCTATGTAAAGGTAACTAGTACAGTGGTATGCAGTTGGGGTATGTGCCACAGAACACATACAATTATACTTACTCTGATTCCATGTCTGAGCTGGGTGACATCACAGGACTGATTACTTGCTGTGGGGAGGGGGGAAGAGAGAGGTTTAGCAGTTGACAAAGATAAAGGCCAGTGCAAAAGGTGGTATCTCTTTGGAATGCAGCAAAACCCGCTGTCATGACAGGATGCAGACACAAACACAACCACATTCAACCATTTGCTGACATACACTCAGGCATTTGTTGACACACACACACACACACACACACACACACACACACACACACACACACACACACACACACACTCAGCCATTTGCTGACACACACAAACACACGCACACAGTTGCCAGTGGTAGAATCAGAACTCCTGCCTATCTACAGATCACTATTACAGTACTACACAGTTACGAGATGTGCCATAGAGTTTACACATTCCAAACAGTCAGAATGCCCTTCTAAGATTGAGGACAACAACAGGGAGACTGACAATCATGAAGTAAGCCTGTGTGTTTAAAGTAGGTGCCCATTACAACCGGTATGTGCAAACAGGACACATCATCTGCAGGTAGTACCAAGGTAGGCCTGAGAGGTATAGTTGCAGCACAACATGAACCTGAACTGGAGTAAGCCCATCTGTGGAATGGACAACTACTATCACTATACAGGGTTACAGTGGGCATGCTCATACACTTAGTAGCACAGGGCCGTTTGGGATGCACTATGACTACAACTATACAAGGTTATACTGGGCATGCTCATACACTTAGTAACAAAGGGATTGTTGGATGCACTGACTCAAATTACAGAAGGTGGCAGTGGGTATGCTCATACACTTAGTAGCACAGGGCTGTTTGGGATGCACTCCGATTCTAACCACAGAAGGCCACAGTGTGCATGCTCATACACTTACATGTAGAGAAAACGTTGTAATGGACTCCTATTGTAAACACACAGGTTTACAGCTATGTACATCTTTTCTGTCAGTATATATGCCCATCATACTGGTTTACTACCTGATACCAGTATGTGGCCCATAAATTAAATATCTGTGTCTGTGCTGTGTGATACACATGCATACATGTACATGAAGTACTAACATATATATGTTAAGTATACACATTCATGCATGTGTAGACATGACAGACAATAGGTTACCTGGGACACACAGGCGGATGCTACCTACAGCATGTGTCACACACCTTGCTGCCCTGAAAGGCATACATTGATAGCAGGTTGTGGACAATGACATTATACGTGGAACAGTGGCATGTGCAAGCATAATGTGTGAGCCACATTGTGTAATGGCACTGAGGTGCAGGTGTCAAGATGACCTCTCCTGGCTGTGTTAGTAGCTGTCATTATTAGCAGGACTGCTATCCTAAGTGTATCTCACATTGGTCATATACAAAATATCTGCTGCTGTCCGTCACCTTACATGAGGCATTTGCTACCAAGCACATTACTGCCACTCACAGTGATGTCATGGTACAAGTGGCAACTGCTAGACCAAACAATGAGCCAATGTCCTGCTGTTATTATAAGGTTGTCCAGTGTCTGTCATTCCGGGCTGTCATGACTGAACGATGAGCCTTCAAGACAGAGCATCCATGTTTCACGTGTGTGTGGATAATACCTAGGTTGCATTTACCGATATAGCCACATTCCAAGGCAAATGTCCTACACCCAGAAGTAACACCCTGACACCTACAAGACAACTGCATTGGATGCTTATGCTAACCAGTGCTTGATGTGTGGCTTTAGTAATCCATTTGCTCAATGTAGAACCTCCAATGGGGAATACTGACATCTGTGCAGTGAGGAACACCTGGCAGAAGGCTCTGTAGTGCACAATTGCACTACCACCATATAACTCAGATCCAGACATGTGGGCCATAACAGTGGTATGGACCATTCCAGGTGGTGGTGTACACATATTCATAAAGACTACTCACATGTAAAGACTACTAGTCTGACATAAATCATCACAGATGAGTCAGGTACCAGTGACATTGGCAAATGCTACATTCTAGGTTGTATCCTCATATAAATCCACCCCCTTGTCCCCAGACTAACAACACAATTCCATATGTGGTATGACATAGTATGGTAGACCATCAGATAACCCTCAATTGGTGGACTGTACCTAGGCCTACATCAACTGTGCAAAGTACCCATGTACAGACACAGCCGCATAATGTGTTATGCAATGCAATAATACCACTGTTTGTAACCAGCTCAGTTGTACACATACCAGGGTCCCTCAGATGTTGTCAGCATTAACACAGTCAACTGTTGCTGTACACCAATAAACAACACCCTCATGGTTGGATATGACCTAACTTTACCTGCCCTGGATATGTAAATCCCACACTTATACAACATACATTACCTTACATTAACTTCCGTTATCCTTTCTACATACAGGTGGCTACAGTCATTACACACATGCACATGGCAGATATCATGCTAACAGTGCATACGGTTTGATATCTATGTTAACGGAGGTAATATTCCCTCTCTACTGGTCACCCATGACACCTATCATATCATACAATACCCCATGTGGCATGTATGTTTTTAGACATGTCCACCTAATGCAATACCTGCAAATATACCCAAATAACAGAATCATAGGACCTACACATGGCCTGTATTGACAGACTCAGGGAAATCCAGCTCTGCTCTGTATTTTCCTGAGTAGTCAAAGGGGATATGTTCATGACATGTCAGCCATGTGTGGCCACAGCTCCTACATTTACCCCATGTCAACAATTGCAAGCCATGCATGCTGTGTGCTGTCTGGACATTAGCCTTAGTACCACAATAGCCAGTACATGCTGGGGTGAGATGTTTACAAGCCACAGACCTCACACATGCTTGAATGAGTGTACTGCCTAGCTCTAACAGAGCTCATTGCTGGCACTCTTCCAGTAAATATGAGGTGTGTGTGGCAAATATGATGTGTTCACTGTTGACCATTACAGTGCCCTGGCTTCACCACAGAACTGTCAAGTAACAGCTTGTAGGAGCATGACATGGAATAATGCTGTGTGTGTCTTGCTGATATGTGCTGTTGTCATATATGTACACTTGGCTGCTCTGTGAAGGTGGTGGAGTCCTACCAGTACATGAATACAACATCCATTATGGTGTAATGATCGGCTATGTTTCACACATGGCATGGGGAAGGTGTGGAATGTATCCTCTTGACCTGCTAGTGCACTTACTGATGTAGACCGCATATGTATACATGTATTGGTGTTTGTGTGGATTCTATGTGTGTGCAGTGTCTGATGTCTGAAGGTGACTGTGGTCTTAGTACATCATGCTGTTACAATACAGCCTCAACATTGCCAACTGTATATGGCGATATGCTCTAAGTACAGAAAGCAGTACATGAGGTATGGACAGATGTTTGGACATGACTACTAAGTGGTGGGGCTTCTTTGCAGATGAATGATTACTGAGGACAACTCACTGGTGTGTTACAACCAGTCCTACAATAACCTGTGTAACTGATAAGGTCAGGTGTTGTTAATTGAAGTGGAAGACAGACAATGTAGAATGCTGTAAGGGTGACACTGAAGGCAAACCTCATGACATCTGTAACAGTAATACCTGCTCTGTGCATATATTGTGCATATATTAGCACAGTTGGCAAAGGAAAAAAGTCAATAAGCTTTGTACCTGATGCAATAGTGCTGTACTTCTGTAATACCTATCATGAGATAGGCAGGTGCTTGATTCACAGTACTGGCACGTGAGGGTGTGTGTGTCCATATATATCACGTATGGTTGGGAATACATCCCACGTTATTCCTCTCCTGAACACTGTTGTTGACACCAGTACAGAATGAAGTGTAGAAAGAAAGGCATAGGCAGGTGGTTGACCTCACACATGTAAAGTGTCTGCATGTGTGTGACATAGGTGTATACTTTGTGAATGCCACAGTGTGTGTGTGTGTGTGTGTGTGTGTGTGTGTGTGTGTGTGTGTGTGTGTGTGTGTGTGTGTGTGTGTGTGTGTGTGTGTGGCTGTCCGTGTGTATGGCTGTCCAGTCCCTGGAGTGAGGCTATATTTTACCATAGTGAAATGTTAATGCCCCCTCTCCCCATCCACTCAATGCAATCTAGCATCCCTGTTGATATCATCAATCGTAGACGGGCATTCTAACCGCCTGTTAACATGTACACCCTGGGGTGTGACCTGTTGTTGCATAGCCTACTGATGAACCCCCCTCCCCACATACACTCACTGCACTGCAGTATCCCTGTCGATGTCCTCGATCTTAGGCCATTCCAACTACCTGTATATGTGTAATCTCTGTGGCACATCTTGTAATTGTGTAGTACTATAATGATAATATGCACATAGTCAGGGGTTCTCATCTGAACACTGGCAACTGTATGTGTGTGTCAGAGTGTTTGTTACTGTGTCTGTGAATCCCTGAGTGTGTGGGTGTGTCGGTGCTTGCATGCTGTCATGGCAGTGGGTGTTACTGCTTCCCACTGAAAAGCCATTATTTCCACTGGCCTTTACGCTTGTCATCCAGCATACCACTCTTTTACCTCCTCCGCGCTCCAGGAAACTATACCTGTGATGTCACGCATTATGGATGTGATGGCTCTGAACACAGTAGCTTACTATACAGCTATCATGCTCTTGGATCATGAGAACAGTAAACATAATTAAAACATGGGAGAATATAACTGTGATGTGGAAGCTACAAAGTGCATGCAGGTATTGTCATACTGACCTTGGGTAGTCAACATGTACATATGGGACACTAACCGCAAACACCGACATCCCCCAGCACATGCAACTACACCTGATTGAGGAAGGTAGAACGTCAAGATCAACATGCTGTTCATGTTGCTACACATGATACATGCTGTCAAACATACAAAATGCATTCTAAAACTGTAATACATGGTATGTCTGTTGCCTGTCAACACTACTCAACAATATTAATCTACAATTGTCTACCTAGTATGTTCACCCTGTGCATTAGACCATAAGAACATGTCCCTGCACCGATGATGTGAATGAAAGGGATGCGGCATAGGCATCATCATATGCACAGGGTGATAATGTTTGCCAGAGGCCTAGGCTGCACCATTGGATGACATCATGTGTGTGTATTAGGGCCTGTGATATCATTGTGTGTGGATGATATGCGTGTGTGTGTTGAGGTGCCCTACATTTGTTTCCAGTGTGTGTGTATGCATGCACACAGGTCTGGCATGTGGCTGGCCTACACAGGGGTATCATTGACAGCTGCAGACTGTACAAGGCAGGTGTCACAGTTCACAGTGTCTGGCCATGGCCACGTGACCTGCACCTGCCAGGGGTTGCACGGGCACTACTAGCCAGAGGTCCAGATCGGGTACTGTCTGATGACATATGTCCACTGGAATCATGTCCCTGTTGGTACCATCCAGGACCATGTGCACGTGGCCTGCTGTGTCCTGGTGTGGACTGCACAGCACCAGCTGTACTGCTGCTGCTACCGCCACTGTGGGAATGGGCATGTGCAGTAGCATGTTCACGTAGACCTTCAACAGATGAGGTAGCTGACCTACGTCCACGTGTCTGACGCCTCACTCCCACCAGATGTTCCAGCACAGACATTCCACGCTCGAGGATTGACATGCCATGGTCAAGGACTCCCACTATGTCACACAATCGTCTAGCCAACACATCTGCAAGATGATGGCGAGCATTTGCAAGTGCCTGGATGTTGTCAGTTAATGAAATGACAGCAGCCCTCTGAAGCCTCAGACCTTCTCTGTTGTGTCATTCAGCACATGCCTGTGCCTCCATTACAGCCCAAAACATGCATCTGGTGACTCCAGCTGATGTGCTTTGTCTCTCAGGGGCATGTTGGCCAGTGGTCCTCCTATGAGCAGCGCTGGGCACATGCCTGTGTGGGACATCAAAAGTCAGTTGACTGGGATCATGGTGTGCAGGCACACCTTCCATAGTCTCCACACTTCCCTGTTCCATGCTACCACCTGCCAACTGTCCTTCCTCTGTGGCCATTAGTGATGGGGTATGTGTAGGCAGGGAACTGTGTGCAAGGATGAGGGGGGGGACATGTGGAATGGCAACCAATGGCACAGATTCAGCCCCTGACAACCCTGCCTGTGCCTCAGTCATACTATTATCATCACTGCTAGAGTCTGTGAGGACACTAACAGCAGGTGGACCACAGGAGGGCAATGCACCTACATCAACACCTGTGAGGGGAAGACAAGAACTGTACACTACAAGTTATACCAGACACAGACAGACACACACACACACAGACACACAAACACACATGCTACATGCAGGTGATATGGCAGATGGCATTCAGGTTAGACAATTATAGTTTCAGCTTAGACAATTATAATGGTAGTTATCATACATCCCTGAGCTGCACACAACAGCATGCATGTGTTATAGCAGACGGCATGCACCTTACAAAATTCTAGTGGTGGTTAGCATACATACCTGTATTACACCATTTGTGTTAGTAGCCTATGCCCCATACCTGCAACACAATGCATGCACTTTGCACCGTTGCACCACACTGCCATGGTGTGTCCAACATACACCACATGTTAACAGACCATCGCTGACCTTTGTACATCTGCCACTGATGCTTTGTGTTGGCCACCACCCCTATGTGTAAGGACATGAGCAGTAGGGTATGTCAACTGCATACTATGTTTGCCTAAGGCCTAGCTTGCTTATCTCCCCCAAAGCAGTGCATGTCTGTTCAACATTATTCTGCCTACCCCTGAGCTGCATCTAGACATTGTGCATGTGGCTGTACACACATGTTTGACATGGCTGTCCCTACTTTGCAATGGTGCCACAGCCCAGCACAGGTTTACAGTGCACAGGCCTGCTGTGTGGCGTATGACCTTTCCAATCCCATGTAATATGACATGTCTTCTGCTGATGTGTTGAATGACATGCATACATGTGTAACACAATGGTGTCCTTTCCAATGTATAGTACAGTAATGGTGTCCCAATGCAGGGACGTGTTATACTAACATGGGCCTTCAGCTGATGCAATGTTGTCTGTCCACCCTACAAATATGCAGGGGCATACTGCACATTGAGCTGATGTACATAGCTATTGCAGGGCATCATGTGGCTTCACAATTGCTATACAGTGTGAGCTACTGACACAGTTCATAGCCATGAATATGTTCACATACAATACATATCTAATGTGGAATGTGACCCACATCACTGAGGTGTATACACACTAAACCCTAATGTGGAATGTGTGACAAAGGTCACAGAAGTGTATACAAATGACAACCCTGCACATCTGCAACCATATTACTGATGCCTGGCAACTATGCCCACACTTGGCTAACTTAGCAGTACTCTATGTCCCACATGCCATCTGTGTAACTCACACACATGAGTAGCAGGCATTACAGTGATGTCTGACACCAGCAAGGTGAATGTACTGTATCTGTTGCTTGATGTGGTTGTATGTGTATGTTGTGCAACACATGTATGTATTTGGATACTGTATAGGTGAATGCTTCCATGTCGTGACACACTCAAGATGTTCAAGACATGTTATGTGGTGGTGTCATGTTATGCCTACACAAGCTGTGTACAGGGCTGTATGATGTTTAGTGTTTCACATCTGTAATATCACCATTACACAAAGGCCATAGTTGTATTGTGTCGAGCCAATGTACAACAGGGTATACACACATGTATATCCTTTCTACTGTGTGTGTTGTTTCATGTCTCTGGCCATCCTCCATGGCCATGTGTACACATGTTCTGTCCAATGGTTGTGATAGCCATCTTATTTAACATGTCAGTGTTATCTCATATGACATACACCCATAGATGTCATTTGCTCCAGTGAGGACAGGGTTATGCAGACAAAGGGTGTTATGTATGGGACACGAGACATGTTTTGCAGGATAGTTGAGCAGTGTTGCAGTCAGCCCACTACATGTCATGGACATGTCAGATAGCACATGACATTGTGTGACATTTATAGCAAGGGTATACTCCACAAGGGTGTATCCTATGGGCCGGTCATACTCCAGCTCCAACACATTTAGAGTGTGTGCACACATATGCTTTCTGTACAGTGCTGTTCCATGTACATGTAGTACCTGTTCCTACAGTGGAACACACCTCCACCATTGTATTCACTTTTGTCCACATATCTGGCAATGACAGTTTGGAAGCTTTAGTGTAGGTGTTTCATATAGTCTTCAATTGTTTCACATGGGTAATCACTGTGATGCATTGCAGGTCTGACCAGTGTCCAGTAACAGGACCACCATACATTATGTGTACATGTGTTATGGCAGATAGCATGCAAATGATATGTTCCATGCATTATCAAGCCTGGTAGATAATAAAAATCTCACCAGACAAAGGCTGCTGTTGCTGCAAAATGCCAGAGGTACCCAAACAGGATTATCACAGCAGTAAGATCATTATCCACACCTGTGTGATAGCTACAGGGTGCAATGTCCATGTTAGCACATAAGCCAGTATAATACACTATACTATGGAGTATGCACATCTGTGCATGCATAGTGTAGCAGACTATAGTATGTGGCATGTATGCATACATGCCTTGCATATGATGTCACATTACATATTTTACAGTAACACATGTAACTATGCGAAATATAGTTGTGCTATATGTGCAGTAGTGACTTACCAGGCAACTCCAGGCTTGGTGGTTGAGAGACACCCACCTCCACAATATCAGCTATAGCTTGTGGATGGAGGTCTGCAGGTGTCCCCAGGTTGGCTACTCGATACATGCGAGTGGAGGCTGGGTGAGTGGCCCCCACCTGTTGCACCTTGTACCCTGGCAATTGCATTAGCACACTGTTTTGTCTGTCTTATGAGTTCAGTGCAGTGTCGGCACACCTGCTGATAGGTGCAATTGTGACCACCAACATCATTTACCCTCCTGCAGAGTTCCTCCCACAGGGCATCTCACTGCTGTGCATCCTGTTGTACATGGCTAAAGTTGTGTGGTTGTCGAGGAGGTATGGGATGTCATACATAACTGTTAGGGACATGACCTGAGACCCTGCAGACTTGCAAGCATGTATGTGTTTTACCATGTACATCTACATGGCACTGTGCAGCTGTGTAGCATACTGACATGTATTGCCTGTGTTGCACATGTGTAACACATGGGACAATAGCAAGCCTGATGGTATTTGCAGGGTTGGATATCAACTATAGCATGTATGGTCATAGTGATCTAGTAGGCTATATGCTCTGGGCCATTTATGAGCCTAGGCAGACAGGTTACCTAACTGTAGGCAACAGACAGGTAAGTTTCAGTGGCCAGTTCAAGCAGTGCCACAGAACTGATCCACAGGGTTACTGATACATTTGGCATACGGTCATCACACCATGTCACAGAGAGGGGCGATGTGCAGCTTCACTGGACAGGGATGCATAGTATGGCAAGAGTATGTTAAGTGTATAGGACAGAGATCTGTCAGGCATGTTGTGATCCTTGTACTAGAAAGTTGGATGTCCATGATGTATGTGTTTATTTGGGATCAGGATGTAAGTGTAGCATGTCCAACACCTCTGGGTTGGACATGGCTTTATTTAGGGAAGGCTGCATGCTACATAGTGCAGCTAGGGATTGGGAAGGTCAGTGTAGGCCATCTACACATGGGCAATAACCCTTAAAGGGAATACACAATCTATTATGGGTCACATGGGTGTTGAGTATGGCTGAGCAATTATCTCTATATTCCTGGATGGCACCCTGTCATGATTAGGGGTGCCACATATGACTAACTGTCTGGTGTGGTGAAGTAATTATCAAAGGAAAGTAATGTCCAGCTGCATCCCTTACACACAGCTGCCATTATGTTGACCACTGCCTAAGTGGTAGTTCATGGGTACAGGGTTTGTAACATAGGGGATGACAATGCAATACTTAGCTGTCAGATTGTGGTCATACGTCACATGCCACACATCTGACACACTAAGGCCTTTCTGTATGTTGAACACAGCACACATTGAGTCGACTATTGCTCCTAGTTCATAGTCATTTGCAAACATCAATAGGCTGATGCCTTCTGTGTTAGTCTGTGTGGTATAGATAACAAAGAGGGGGAGTACCAGGAATGACCCCTGTATTACTGTGGCTGGCACTGGTTTGATGTGTGTGTATTAGTCAGACACCTTCTGTAGTGTTGGTTCTGCCAGCAGTCCAGTTGCCAACCACTCCTGTGATATAGGAATATGCACCTAGCTTACTGAGTGTAGCTGGAACACAGTATGGGTGATGGTGTCCTACGATGATATGCAGTGTGAATCAACCCTACTGTCATCTACACTTGTACCGAGTACATCAAATACGATGATCATGGTTCATGGCCATTCAGACCAGACTCAGCAGGGTAGTTGTGCAATATGTCCCATTATCAATGGCGTCTCCCCCTTTGTGGGGTGTGATAACTGTTGCTGTCCACCATTCGGTGTGTACACAGCTTGGCATGGAGCTATGATTGACATGATGTGTATGTGGATAGCTGAATGTTCTTACATTTGTGTAGGATACACCCTGAGATGTTGACAGGTCCCATGAAAGCTGTATGTATGACTTTGGAGAGTGCAGCTTGTACCTTCACAGTCGTTAGTACAGGTAACCTGTAGTGTACATGGATATATTACTAAGTGTACCTGTTGGGGGGGTGGGAGTGGGTTTAGGTGATCCAAGACCCTATCTGGAGGTATGGGTGCTATTTCTGTAGGTGCAGTACTTCCCATGCCATAGTGCTGTGCAGCACGGCAGGTCTTGTCATTGCCATTACGATTAATGGCACAGCTATAGAATGCTCTGTGCTTGGCCTCATATAATGTGGCTGATTAGTTTCACAGTAGCTTTGTGTGTGTTTTTTTATGTGTATCTGCATCTTACTGAGGCTGACCAGGGATCACCTACATTCATGTGTGTTCACTCTTGCAACAGTTACTACCTTCTGTGGTACACTTTAAAGCATGGTACCATCAGTTTGCCTTCTTGTTTGTGTTGGGTTGAATCCTGGTTCTGTTTCAATGGCACAATCACAGCACATATGTGACTGCTTAAGGTTCATTTGTGTAGGATTCAGCATTTGCACATGCATTGCCCATCTGTATGGGTGCCATGACAGTCACCACTCTGCTCTTAGGAAAAATAACATTGGCATTGGAGACTAATTATGTGTAGCATACTGTAAGCCCTGTTTGTGTGACTACTGTGATCCAGGTCAGTGGGGTCGATGGAATCCAACATGCATTGAGCTCAGGTATTGGTACATGAGGAGTCTTCCCAGTTCATAATGGAATAGTTGAGAGTAGCCATTATTATGGTTCTGTCTCACACCTAATCTTCCCCATTACAGCACATTATGACAGTTGGGAAATCCGTGGCCTGGTGGGTGATTTGTCTCAAGGTACAATTTGAATTCCACTTTGGGACAAAGGTAGTTGCTCAGCATAATGCATCTGAAGTTATGCAAGTGCAACTAGCGTGGGGGTGTACATATCCTTCAGGAATATGGACACACCTGTGGCCCGTGTGTTCCAATAAAGGATAACTGACAAGAGGTGAGGTATGTGTTATAACATGGTCATGCAGGTGTGCTCTATGGAGCATTGAAACATGTCTCAGCCACTGCACAGATATGTTCTCCATGTTAGGGATTGACATATGTGTGTCCGTGTAGTGTTTCTGACGTATCATTGTGTACCGAGACCCGCAGTTTATTGTTTGACTGTCCCTGTAACAGCAGTGGACCTTCACTTGAACCGTGCATGATGAAGACACTATAGGGGAAGCATGAGCCCTAGGCAGTATCCAGATTCTCACGGGTGACAGGTGCTGGCCCTGTCTGGCAAAGCATCATGGTCTGTCAACCATGTTATCCCAGGATGACAGATACTGGATACACTTTGACTTGCACCACTACACTAGACAATTGTGGAATACAATCCTTTTGTCCCTGTACTGCAGTATCATTCTGGCCAATGGCAGAATGCTACCCAGGCCTTGGGACATACCTGCGTGGGCTACAAGACCTGACAGTTCCTACATGTGCTTCCATGCAGTCCAGGCTACTGCATCACAGGTCCTGCACAACAACATGGAATATGCCAGAACCATGTGTATAGTTCAAAAGGTGGTCTGAGTGTATGGGTATGTGGTTAATCATGGCGGACAGGCAGCTGACAATATGTATGCACTCGTATAAGTTGGTGTAACAAAGTGCTAGAGTTTGCATTCACAAATGAGTACTGTTTGGCATGTTTCCAGTCACGTGTTCTGAGGTGTGGCACAATTATGCAAACTATGTCATACAGTTTGTGTATTTCAGTGTCTGTCTCTTCCTGCTAGGGGGGTCACTTGTTTGGCCAGATACTTAGAAGCGTTTGTGAATGTGTGTGTGATTTCAGGTAGTGTGTGTGGGTGTCCTTACTGTGTTCTGGTAAGGGTATGTGTTGGTTGTGTTGATGAGCTGCATGTGTTAACCTACACCTCATGACTATCCAGTCCAGTCATGGCTGTAGACTGGGCTGCCTTCCAGCTTACCCCTGTAGCTGCATCCCAAACAATGTGTGGGGCATGGTGTTAGGTGGGTTTGGCAGTGTGCAGGGCATAGAGATTATATTCCCCCAGGATGGCCACATACACAAAGCTGACATTAGTAAACATCAGTAGCTGACTAGTGGACATGCCTGTATGAGCATTCAGTACTACAAGCACCAAGTACAGTATTTAGTTTACATATTGCTTATGAAGATGTTTTAGACAGTGATGCTCACATGTAAATATCTATGTTATGCACGTGACAACACTGGCTATTACGGAAACATTGTAGCTACCTTTAGCAGAAATCCTCCTCTGAGGAGCACATCACATCCTGTTAGCTGATTACAGATGATGCAAGTGTCTACAGGTCTGTTTCCTTCTCTGGGTATATACTCACATATCCACGAGAACCATGAGCTCTGTTGGGCACAGACACCCACTCTCCAGACAGAGTCATGTGTCAATAGACTCTGATGCCACTATCAACATGATCAGGATATAATCAGATAGTGTGAGCCATCACCTATGAAGCGGCTATTACATATGGGCAGCTGTCTCCCACATCTTACACTCCTACTGCAGATGTTACACTGGAGTTAAAGATGATATGCAACCTGTTTCATTACCAGTGCTGTGCACTACCTCACATACAGTATGTGCATGCAGCTGTTAGGTTGGCAATGAGAGGTTAGGCTACACAAACCTGGTAGTTTAACCAGTGTGTCTCTACTCTCAATATCCACTCTATATAGGTGTGCACATAGCCATTTGGCCCAGCCCTGTAACAAGGGTCACTACACATTTGCATAACATGTACACATGCACAGCTGTTATTGCTTGCAAACGATACTAGAGAGGTCCAGTCCTGTAACAAGGGTCACCTCACATTTGCATAACATGTACACATGCACAGCTTTTATTGCTTGCAAATGATACTAGAGAGGTCCAGCCCTGTAACAAGGGTCACTACACATTTGCATAACATGTACACATTTGTATATTTTTTTTATATTGTATATTTTTTTGGTTTTATATTGTATATTTATATTATATTTTGGTTTTATAGTGTATACATTTTTTTTGGTTTTAGAGTTTGTACTGTTAGTTGTTGCTTAGATCTCTGTTGAAACAGTTTTGTCCAACCCACACTCCCTATTTTTGGTTTGTAGTGTTAAATTTGGTGGCTTTTGCAGTTGCCTGCCCCACTGTAGATTTGATCTGGGACACTCCCCCAGTCCCATCTCTTTACCACATTCTACCTAATAAACTCTTTCTGCACTTGCTTTTAGTGCTTTTTAATTTAATTGCATTTTTTAAACTGTGTTTGGTCTACTATTACTACATACTCAAGTATGCTAGCTTGCACTGCATGTGAATTGTTCTTACTACTGTTTTTGCTACTTTTCTGTAAAAAAAAAAATCCTGTAAGCCTGTTTCCTACCTTTCCTGTAACTAGTGTTCCAGATACAGATTTGCTGTATCCAGGACTGTATGTAAGCTTCTGAGCCCCCCAAGCCTTTCTGTGTTGGAGGGAAGCCTTCTAGCTTATCAGTGGGAGTGGTAAGTACTAGGTAACCTGTCTACCACATAAGGAGTGGTTCTGGCCCAGAAATTGTAGTTATTGGCCGTTTGGGAAATCTCTTCCATCTCTCTCAACTTTCTGATTTGAAAGCCTGCATTTGCACTTGTTTCTGTCCTGTAACTCGTCTAGTGCAGATACAAATTCTTAGTTTTAGCACTTAAATTTGCTTATTCATCCTCAGCACTTGTTCAGAACTTGTAAGCACTAAATAAGCTAATTACTATAGCACTCATTCTTCCTCATTACCTAGAGGAAAACAGTTTTTGTACTTACTTTTCTCACTTGCTTAGAGAAAAACAGCTCTGGTACTCACTTTCCTCATGTATCTAGAGAAAAATAGTTTTTATTCAGGCATGTCCAAGGGTCAGCTCCCAGTGTCCTCTCCTGTCTATCTAATGAATCTGGGCATCTTGAGGCAATGTAGAAATTGCCTCATGTACACAGACAACCCTCTCTTCCTACCAAACAACACTACAACCTGTAAGATATGAACTTATCTAGCCAAACTGGAGGTGAAGCTCTCTCCAACCAAGACGGAACTTGACAGTCATGAGGAGAAGGTAAACATTTGCACACCACCACACTCATCACATAGTCTCACTAAATCTACACCACCAAAATCCACATAGTAACACAAAAACATTCGTGGAGGCTCTCAATAATAATCTGTCTAAGCAACAGAGACTGCCAAAGCAGAATTGCAAGCAACCTCCATCCCTCAACACAACCCAAATGACACATAGCCCACAGACATAGTGTGCCACTCAACCACAGCCAATAAGGCAAAACAATGTACCCAACACACTAGTGATAGGTGACTCTATAGTCAGGCACACTGATGTCCCACTCACCAGGCTAAACAAGGAGAAGGTTACTGTCAGCTGCCTGTCAGGTGCCAGGATCCGCCACATAACCCATGCACTCAGGTCACTCCACAACAAGTACAAATATGACTCTGTCATTGTCCATGTTGGTGTGAATGACCTGAGATGTACCTCCCTGGACTACATGAAAAGAGACATGGAAGAGCTCTCCAATCTTGTAGCCCAGGCAAGTATGACCCTAGTCCTGAGTAGCATTCTGCCATCGCCCAGAATGATACAGCAGTACAAGGACAAAATGATTGACTTCAACAATTGGCTAAGCTTCTGGTGTCATTCTAAGGGGATCCAGTATCTGTCTGCTTGGGATGACATGGTTGACAGACCACGATGCTTTGCCACAGATGGCCTGCACCTGTCACCCCTGGGATTCTGGATACTGGCTAAGGCTCTTGCTGCCCCTATAGTGCATTTTTTGGCAAGGTTCAAATAACAAATTCACCACCATAACAGGAACAGGAAAGAAAAAACTGAGGGTGATGCTACTCAATGCTAGAAGTCTAAATCTCAAAATGCATTCACTCGAGGCACTCCTTAAAATGGAGAACATCAATATCTGTGCAGTGACTGAGACCTGGTTCAAGGCTTCAGAGAGCACCCCTGCACTACCAGGCTATAACTCATACCACACTTTTCGGCCATGTAACCTGGACCAAAACATCAAAGGGGGAGGTGTGTCCATATTCATTAAGGATATCCACACCTCCAAGCTAGTTGCTCAGCATAATGCATCTGAGGTTATCCAAGTGCAACTAACTCTGGGTAAAACTGCAATCCAAATTGTAGCTTGCTACAGATCCACCACCATGCCCCAGGATTCCCACTCCTCTTTTCTTGATGTACTGGAAAATATTAGGGTTCAACCAAACACCCTAATAATGGGCGACTTCAACTACCCCACCATTAACTGGGAAAACTACTCACGTACCAACTCCTTAGCTCAACGGTTTCTGGAATTCATAAATTCCAATGCCCTGGATCAACTTATCCACACCCCTACCAGGGGCAACAATGTCCTAGACCTAGTCATTACAAACATGAGTGTTTGGTGTTCCACACCTGAAGTCAACTCCTCGTTGGTCCGATCCAGCCATATGTTAATCACCCTTGATTTCCACATCCTGCCCCCACCCCCCATTAAGGAAACCACAGTAAAAAATTTCTCCAAAGCCAACTACATGATTCTTAAGACAGAAGTGGTGAACTTCATGACACCCATGCAGATGGACAATACAGTTACAACTGCTGAATCCTACACAAATGCACTCTATAAGCACTTACACGAGTGCATGGATTGTGCTATCCCAAACAGAACCAAGACGCTATCCTCCAAAAAAAGGAAGCCAATCTGGTGGTCCCCTGCCATAAACAAACTGTACAACAGAAGGAAGAAACTGTTGCAAAAGAGTAAAATCCCATGAGTGGAGGAGCTCCCTGGTCAGCCTCAGTAAGAAGCTGAGGACCCCTATAAGATCCTCCAAAGCTAGCTACGAAAACAAAATAACCACTAATTCCAAGGACAACCACAAAGCATTCTATAGCTATGTAAAGAATCTCAATGGCAACACCCAGATCTGCTCTGAGATACAGCACAAAGACAAGAAAATTACAGAACCAACTGATATTGCCAACATCCTGGCAGATAGGTTCAGTGCTAACTTTACCCCCCTCTCACCCCCTAAAGGGCCCATATCTATACAGGAAGAATGCAGAGTCCCTGTAATCACAACTACGCAGGTAAAAGCTGTACTCTCTAAAGCCAAAAACACAGCATCCATGGGACTGGACAACATCCCAGGCTGCGTTTTCCACGAACTTCAGAATGAACTGGCTCCCCACTTAAGCACCATGTTCAAATATAGCCTTGCATCAGGCTTTGTGCCCTCTGAATGGTGCACAGCAACAGTTATCCCATTCCACAAAGGGGAAGCCACCACTGATCCTGGGAACTATTGACCTATTAGCCTAAAGAGCCTGGTCTGCAAGGCCATGGAATGTATCATAATGAAACAAATAAACAAAGACAATGGTAACCTCCAAACTCTGGATCCCACCCAGTTAGGGTTTGTGAAAGGCAGATCATGCCTCCTGAACCTGATCGACTTCTTTGAGGCAGTCACCAAAGCCGTAGATGAGGGTAAGGTGGTTCACACAGCCTATCTTGACCTCGCCAAAGCTTTCGACACCATCCCCCATTCTGGAATTATAGCTAAACTCACTAAACTAGGTATAAATCCCTATGTCACAAGATGTGTTGCCAAATGGCTCACTGACAGAACCCACACTGTAAAAGTTGCAGACAGCAAATCTGACCTCAAAGCAGTGACAAGTGGAGTACCACAGGGTTCCGTCCTGGGACCTATCCTGTTTGGTATCTACTTCTCTGAAGTACAGGCTAACACAGAAGGCCTCTGGCTAACAAAGTATGCAGATGACTGCAAACTAGGAGCCATAGTCAAGTCCCCAAATGATGTGGACATCCTACAGAAGGGAATAGCTGAGACAGATGCCTGGTGTCAGAGCCATGACCTCAAGCTCAATGCCAAAAAGTGCAGTGTCATCCCCTTTGGTAAAAACTCTGTACCCATGAACTACCACATAGGCAGCAATCTACTTAACACTGAATGCGTGATAAGACACCTTGGGACCCAGGTGGACAGTAGTCTCTCTTTTGATAGTCACATCGCTACAGTAGTCAGGAAGTCCTTCTGCATGGCACACCTCATCATAAAAGGGTTCTCATCCAGGAAAAATGAGGTCATTGTTCCCATCTACTCGACATTCATTAGACCCATTATAGAGTACAACGCCCCTTTTGGAATGTACCTCACAAGACATCTGCAGGAGCTGGAAATGCTACAGACGTACCTCACAAAGAGGATGACTGGCTTCAAACAAATGCCCTACACTGACTGCCTCAAAAAACTCCAGCTTTACTCCATAGCATATTGCCGAGGTGATCTCTGCCTAACATATAAAGGTATGTCAAACCCAGAGCTGTTGGACATGCTACACCTAAAGAAATCCCAATCCCTCTGAGCAACACGCTCTAGGGACCTAAACCTTGTCACCATAATAAACAGGACATGCTGGAGGCATAGATTCCTGTCCCAGAAACTTCCCATACTCTGGAACAGGCTAACCATCTATGTCAAGCAAAGTTCTTCATTAGCACTCTTCAAGAAAAATATTGATGCGTGGATGGGAAATAGGAAATACACCCCAGGGATGACTTCTGTGTCTCTGCTCGACAGTGGCACAGGAAAATAACTTTCTTGGGTGGCGTAAGCCAGGGAACCTTGTTGGCTAGGCTTATGTAGGCCCTTGGGCCAATAGCCTAGTACCTACTTATGAACTTATGAAAATGCACAGCTGTTATTGCTTGCAAACAATACTAGAAAGGTGGCTATTGCATGTGTTATGTGCATGGATAGTTACCTGGCTCTTCCAATTATCTTTGCTAGCATGCTGCTAAACTGTCAGATGAATACAAATGATATGTATCCTGTAACTGAGTATTGTAATTGCCAATAGACATAACTACTGTTTGCATAACATAACAGAACTGCTATGTAGAATAGAATGCATATCTGCCTAGAATACTGTACATTACACAGTTATTGGCACAATATCCCACAATGCACACCATATTTGCACAGTAAGCCCACCTTTAACATGTTCCTCTTACTTATACACCCATACATATGTTGACTGTTACAATATATTGACATATACTATCCCCTGTTATATCACATACTTGTTGGACCAATCCTGACACTGACAGTGGCTGGAAGCAAATTGGTGGGTTCCATGCCCATATCATCCCTTGTGGTTTATTTGGAGTTTGCTGTGTGACCTACAGCAGTACATACAGAGAATACTACAAGCATTACTACTGCTTAACAATACAT